>NW_019384872.1:289027-361757 GCF_000671375.1 Centruroides sculpturatus
AATTTGTGTAAAATCCAAGTCAGACATGTGTAAGCTAATAAATGTTCTCATTAATCTTATCTCGTCTTTTGATTCGTTCACGGTTACAAGAAATAACCACATAGAGTCTCTCGAGTCTCCGTAGATATAACACACAGAAAAAAAATTACACAAAATAAATAGTAGCTATGTGTCGATTCCGCGCGACACGTCTGAACATGTAAGCTGAACAATAGTGTGGGGGAGTGAGTAATCAAGAGTTGCGTGGCGCTCAAACAAAAGGCGAATCGACGAGATTTGAAAATCGCGTAACTCCGGGTTCGCGTAAGTCGGGGTAGCGTAAGTTGAGGTATTACTGTATATAAAAATAATATCCCCATCTTACCCCACGGGTGGGGCAAGATGGTGCATTTACATGTAATTTTAAAATATTAAATTTTCTTCTTTTTCAAAAATTAAATTTTGTATTATATATTATCAAATGTTATAGTTGCTGAGAATAAAAAATTATCGTTCTTATTTTATGACTTTTCAAACCTTAACGTTCTCATCTCACCTTACCTTATATCGTTAATAAAGCAACTACTTTTAATTAACAAACTAGCAACCGATGAGATTCGAACTTCTGCGAGAAAATCTCAACGGATTTGGAATCCATAACCTTAACCACTCGGCCACCACTGCTTTTTTTTTTTTTTTAATTATTAAAGTCTCGAAACAGTGGCCTCGGGTAGGTCGGTCCAGAGTAAGTCATATGCAGAAATGGCTAGTAGGATTAGTATTCAGCAACCAATTTAGGAAGCAGAAAGTGTTGTGGTTGTTAAGGGAACATCGGACCATGTTGTTAAGGGAACATCAGATGCTGAGGAGATAAAGCATAAGTTTCTATCTGCTATTGACTCATTAGAAGATCTTCTTCTTCTTTTTGGTGCCATATCAGATTTCTGACGTCGGCGACACCCGGCGCAGATTAGTAATTAGTTAATAATACGCCAAGGTGTTACTAGGGAAGGTTAGTACCCAGAGTCGTTTCCCGTTGCCTTCTCTGGGGCGTGATGTTACGCGAGGGGAAAGAATGCCTTCCGGGAGGACTTTTATGGGGAACTGGCCTCCTATTTAGTCGTTATTGGCAAGGAGAAAACCCGGAAAATTCCAAGCAGCCAGCCTGTCCGATCGCGGCACGAACCCACGACCGAACTCCCAGTGTTTAGGGTACGAAGACCGCTCGGCCACTGGTGGGCCCTCGGCTACTACTGCTGCCTGTTAGTGATTGCAAAATTTTTCGGGTATTACATTACCGGTACTTCGGTAATTATATTCGGAATTACCGGTTTGTCGGTAATTTACCGGTAAATTCGTATTAACAAATGATTTAAAACGAAACTGAATTATTGACGGAATCATTGAACATCCATTTATTTTCAAGTCTTCTATCTAAACTGATAAACAACAAACTTGTAATAGCAATTATTATGATATAACAGACATTGAAATAATGCTGATTATTAATTATGTTTTTCTTTATTTTGAAAGTAGGCTGTTAAAAAAACATAATGCATTTAGGCTCTCGTCGTCTAATATACATCTAATTTTTGTACATATGGCAGCTGCATTAGAAAAAGTTCTCTCTGAATCAATACTAGTTGGACGTACTGTCATTAGAGAATTGAAAATCTTTTTAAGCTCTACGAAATAATTCATTTCTTTCTTAACTATACCTTTCATACTTTTAAATTTACTTATATTACTGTTATCAGTGTCTGTGCTCGTTTTATGTTTAATGAATAAGTCCAATTTCTCTTTCATTGTTAAACTTGACTTTTCTATTGTGCACTTTGTTCTCGTGCCGACGTGAGAAGTTGATGATGTAAGCAATGAACACCTCTCATCAGAATCTGAGTCTGAACTAATTTCAGTTACATCCTCAAGGCTCGATTTTTTTTTTTTTCACTTTCTGATAAGTGCGTGATTATCTCTACAATCCCATTGAAAATTGCATTTTCCTTAATATTATTGGATATTTTGTGTGATTTATATTTGTTCAATTTTTCTGGGTTATGTACAGTAGAAACATTAAAATATCCGAGTAAATGGTTCGTCTCTTTCTTTCACATGAAAAATAATTTCTTTTTTTTTAGTTCGTTACGCAGGAAGAAATTCCGCTTTGAGAAAGAAAGAAATCTTCTATCAGAAATTCTAACGTTAGATCTGCAACGTACAAATTTGTGTTTTCGCAACACAATGGTTCGACTGCTACTTTTATAGGTTGTAATGATTGTATTGTATTCAAGTTCATCTTCAAAAAAGGTTATATCTGAACGAATATCAATTAGTCTTTTTCTGACAGAATTTTGGACTTCTGAAAAACGTTCCAGCATGGTCAATCTAATAGTTAATTAAAGTTTATTCAGAACTATTACTTGTTACAAATCTGCAACATGCTGAGCAGCAGGAAACCTTGTACACTGTTTCTGATGACGTATACATTAGTTAAATAATAAGAAGACAATAAAATTTTTACATGGCCATAATACCCAAGAATATTTACAGTAGTAAGATATATACAATTATATACAAGGTGGGTATTATGAGAGAAAAGTATACAGAACAAGTGCAAACATAAAAAAAAGGTTAAATAATATTTTCATACTGAGTATAGATAGTTTTATGTGAGTTATAAATAAACTATTTACAGCATTAATATTTCGGCTTTTATATTTCACAAACATTGGCACTTATAANTAGGGAATTTTAAAAGAATCCGGATGAGAGGATGTATTGGTCCACGAATGATTTATTTAGCACACCAATTTTTCCTAAACTTATGTCTAAAAATAATTTGCAGAGATTAACAAAATTTGCACTTCACGGATAATGCATCGTTTGATCTGTCCATCTCCTAAATTGAACAAAATTTTAGCTTTAGTAAATGATCTAAATTCTAAATTTTCGAGTTTATACGAACCAGATACAGACATAACTGTGGACGAGTCGCTCTTACTATTTCCTAGAGATAATACATATCTCTCAAACGGTCACGTTTCGGTGTGCAATTCTTTATGTTATGTGAATCCTCATTAGGATATCTATACAAATTCATAATTTACACCGGAAAAAATACTATACTGTTTATTCAGAACTATTACTTGTTACCAATCAGCAAGATGCTGAGCAGCAGGAATCCTTGTGCATTGTTTTTGGTGACGTATACATTAGTTAAATAATTAATATGAAGACAATAAATTTTGGCATGACCATAATACCCAAGAATATTTACAGTAGTAAGATATATACAATTATAAACAAGGTGAGTATTATGAGGGAAAAGTATACAGAACAAGCGCAAATAAAAAAAAAGTTAAATAATATTTTTATACTGAGTATAGATATTAAGTGAGTTATAAAAAAAACTATTTACAGCATTAATATTTCGGCTTTTACATTTTACAAACATTGGCACTTATAATTACAGAAAATTCATATAAAAACTGTACAGTTACGAGATATTATAAAATAGAGTTGATACAAAGGTTACATAATTATACAGAAATAATTTTATGAGTATAACAGTTACAATAAAAGTTTTTATTTTTTACATATAAAGGCGTAGGTGGTTACAATTACAGTCGAATCAGAAGTAGTTTTATTGCCACTGATCATTAAATACAAATTTATTATTAACATTTTTCCATATAATATTTTCAGTGCCAAAATATAGCGCGTTGTGTTCCCTATCAGAAAAGTTTTTATTGTCAGCTTTTAGTTTGAAGTTTGCCTCATCACGAATTTTATTTATTACAAAAGTTGCGTTTGGTTTTTTATTTTCAAAAATAAGCAGTAACCCGATTAATTAAGTAATTATTTTGGTTTTTAACAGGGAAATTAGAGTGGAACTTTACGTTTTGCCAGGAGATACATATAGGCCTATTAAAAATTTTGTCTACACAGTGCCAAGTTTGCTCAGCTATGTGGCATTAAAAAATATGTGATAGATACTCTCATTGTGATCACACCGAGGACAACGAGCAGTACTTACACGCTGGTAGGTGTGAAGATACTCCCTAGTCGTCACGATGTTGTTCAAAATTTTCCACGTGAGTTCTCTCCACTCAGCAGGGAGCCTCCCAACATTTACCCAGGGGTGCATATACTTTTGGGATCAAACTGATCCAAGATCACTTCGATCGTACAAATCGTGTATACAAACGAACTACTGTGATCCGATCGATCTCTATTTGCGTATACAAACGCCATCTAGGATCAACTGGATCTCGATCAAACTAATCCTAGCGGAGGGTAGTATCGTTTGGATCGGATAAAAGAGATTAAAGATGGCGGCTTCCATGGTCGAAGTTAAGCTGACAGTGCATTTCTTTCTTTTCCTATTACTATTTCTTTTGATTGTAATAAAATGGGAACAAGATCCTTCAGTAAATTTTCGAAAGTAAGTCGACTTACTCCAAAGTGTTCTTTAAAAACATTTGGCCTATATTCTAATGCAACCTCTGAAACATAGTTAGTTATTTTGCATACCGATTTCTTTTTCTTCTTACTTTTATATTGTGTTAAATAATTAACCAAAATGAATTCTTCTTCCTCGGATTATGAATCTAATTCCGATAATATTTCTAAAATGATTCCTAAACTTGCCGCCATCTTCGATCCTACTCGTATACTTTCCGCCATGACAGAAGCTATCTGTATCACGTGACAAGGACTGATCCGATTTTACAGATCGATCTATACAAAACGAAAAGTATTCTCATTCCAATTGATCGTAGTATCCATTTGATTTTTGTTGATACTTTGCTTATGAATGTTCATGTAGACGGTACTGGGCCTTAATTTATTACCGATTTGGTCATTATTAATTATGGTAGTAACAATTTCTCTCCATTTTTTTATATTTACTGTAGTTGTTTGGAAGGAAGGGGAAATTATCATCATTCTTAGTAATACGTTTAACAATAGGATCTAATATATAATGGGCGATGAGAACAAGAGGATGGTTCTGATTTTTTATAGCATTAACCATATTAGCCAGTTGGAGGGAGTATTCCAGACTGTTAATGTTCCACACTCTCCATCCTCCCTGATTCAAATTACAGTGGGTGATCGGTTAACGAACATAATCCGTTCCAAGACTTTGTTCGCTATCCGAATTGTTCGTTAACCGATTATCGATTTACCATAGGTTTCTATGGGAATTTGATTAATTGGTTCTGGAGACCCCCAAAATAAAAAAATATATACTTTCTTACTACCTTTATTTATATGTATTGATGATAATAAAAATACATACATACATAGTCTTGCGTTTTTATTAGTCGTGTTTTTTTTCTGTTTGAAAGGGTTAAAGAATCTGTCTAATGTCGATTGCTTTTCTCTCTTCTTCAGGATTTTTCGTAAGTAATTAATAGCATTGCAATTGCAGAAATCCCCAAGCCTTAACCTGGTTTGGATGCCATTCTAAGACCGTTGTTCTGACATCCTCCCACTTCTTCAAAGGATCTTTAATATAAGATATCGGCATTAATCCTCTTTTTCAGAAGAAAACATATCTCGCCGAGTTTCTTGGTGTTCTTCATTCAAGAGTTCTTGGCGTTCTTCTGTCGTCAGATCCATTTCGTGTTCCATTATGAACTGTTCGATATTCTTTATTTCTCAGATGTGATTTTTGTTACTCCTTTAGCTGCTTGAGTCTTCTTGATTATACAGTATGTTTCTTAAATAAGATTGAACTTCAGCCTACTGTAGACCTGTTTACGCCATACTGCCCAGCAACATTAGGCATCTTCTGCCCACTCTCTACCTTTGCTATTATACTCTCACCTTTCGAAAAGAAAAACAGACGCAAAACTTAACGAGTGCCTACCCGACAGTCTCACGAATACATAAAATAATTGTTTTGTCAGAAAAATAAAAGGCTGAAATTACAAGGAAGAGTTTCAAAGTTCGGAGGAATAATATCCGATCGGTATATATCGGCTTGAGCGTCGATGTCGACGTCTCCCACACTCCGAAAAGTTTCGAATTATTGCCCGAAGACAAGGAAAGTCCAATTGGTATTCGTTATTTTACGTCGCTTCTTCTTGTTTGTTCTGTGGGATGTTCGTTATCCGATCATGTGTTCGTTGTCCGAACATAAAAATCTTTCGCGAAAGTGTTCGTTATCCGATTTGTTCGTTGTCCGATCTGTTCGTTAACCGATCACCCACTGTATTTCTCATTATAATTCTTTTAAGTGGCTCAAAATCACTCTGCCAAATATATCTAAAAATGATTTTATCGAGATGTTTGATATCTTTTTTCTTAGATCAGTGATATAAAGGTTAAACATTATTCTGGCAATTAAGATTTTATTTGCAATAGTGACACGGTCAGGTAGGTAAAGCCAAACAGTTTCCCAGTTGGAAATCGCGTTTTTAATTTTATGAGACATGCTCTTAAGATTGTTTTACCATACCATACACCTAAAATTTTGATACTGTTGACAATACTGATGTTCATGATATCACATATAATGTTGCCGTTAATACTAAACAATTTTCTTTTATTTTCATTGATTCTCATACCAGTTAAACTGCTGAACAATTTTATTTTTTCAATGGTTTTGTTGAGGGCCACATTGTCGTTTGTAATAAAATTAATGTCATCGGCATGAGCCACATATTTGATGTTATTTTTAAAACCGGGAATGTGAAGCGGAACTATTAGATTGTCATTGTTAATCATTCTCAGAAGAGCTACTAGAACAAGGGCATCCGTGTCAATCTGCTGCTCCAACGTGTTTTTGAGTCTAATAGTAGAGATAATTCTTTTCCTAATTCATCTTTAATATGCTTCTGTAGAATGCCATTTTTGAGTGGTGATTTTCGAAAATTTTGACTACATTTCGTATTTTCTTACTTAAAAGATTCAAAATTTCATTTTGGAAAACATCCCTGTGAAACTTAGTGTTATCAGTGCTTTCCTGTATCACTTCAAATCCTCCATCAGATTCATTGTCTAAGATTTCGGTAACTTCATCATCCAGTTCCGAATGTAGGAGTTCAGTACTGTTTTCTTTAACATAGTCTTTTTTGTAAAGAACTTTCGCTACTGCTAAATGTAAACCGTGAGCAATGCACACTTGGCTGTTTACATGGACTAATCTTGACATTTCTTTCATCACTGCAGCTCCATCCGTGACAACTGAAATTAGATTGTTATAATCAACATTGAATTCTTTTAATCTGACATTTAAAAGTTCAACGCATTTTTCAGCACACATAGATCCACCTGGGCGAATCAAACCTAGATTCCAAAATTTGTTACTTGCATGGAGATTAACATTCATATATCGACGGTTAAGTGATGTCCATTCGTCACAAGATACACTGTAAGATTCTCTTCGAACTTTTCGTTCCGATATATCTTTAATAATCTCATCCAGAATTTTTTCCCGAATTCAGTGATAATCTTTTTAATCGAAAGAGGGAATTTAGGTAGATTCGCATATTCGCTTTCAGAGAAAAGTTCTTCTTAGGTCTTTCGATGTGCAAAATTTGGAGAATGGCAGTCCGTCAACTGAAGCCATACGAGATAATACTGCAGGCAAAGACTCGTCAATTTTTTCTTGAAAAACGTAGTTATTTTTTTTATTACATTCACTTTGTGCACTGTTTCCGGCTGTCTCCTTACATTTTCTTTTTAATAAGTTTATATAATGACGTCGTACGAGGTGACTATGCAATCCGTTAGTACTTCCTCCGATTGCTTTGATTGTTTTAAAGTACAGTTTGCACACTCTAGCATCTCTTTCTCTTGTACAGTACGATTGAAGTAATCCCATGGCGAATTTTTACTCATTACAAAATAAACGTGAAACATACTGCATTAGGGAAAATGTATTTTTATTTATCTTTTTACCTATAACTATCTTTAGATTTTTATTAATGCGTTCTTTTGTTTCTGTTTTAATTAATCTCACAATAAAGATTCCGATATCTGAATTTTACAAAATCTGACTCCACGTTATTAAAGCACACTCCAATGAACAAGAAACACACAAAATTAAAAACAAGCTTCTAGAGTCTTGCACTTAATCGAGTTTAATTACAATTATCGTTCCATTATGACAAACATTGATAATGTTTGTAAAGAAACTGGAAAAAATATTACTTACTATGTAAGTCGTTTTTTCAGTCAGCACGTATTTATGAACTATTTTAAATCAAAACTTGGTAAGAAGTTTCCTTTTGCACCTCAGCTATCGCGAAAGCAAAAACAAGACCCGTTTATGGAGTATAATATAGGGAATCAAGTTATAAACAAACTAGAAAATTCCTTTTAGTAACCTTAAATTACAAATGGAATAACCCATCACCACCTGCACTGCTTTTTCGCTATGATATGGGATGAGAGAAAAGGGAAATCTTCCCACGAGTATTTCTTGTGGGAATTTAAAAGAATGAATATCAGGTTAATTAAGAGGATTTTTTAAACCGAAATACCGGTCAAAAATTAATTACCGGTAAATTTACCGTTGTATAATTTTCCTAATTTACCGGTAAACCGGTTACCGGTAACGCAATCACTACTCCCTGCCGCTTGCCCGCAACCCACGATTTCACGTAAGTTACGTCCCATTACTTTCATCCCTTCGTGCGAAAACAGCCCCGAATTCAATTCTCTCTCGACCGACGCCATCCAACAGAATTGTCGCAATGTTCACACATTTCCTGTAAATTCAGCGTTCGTTCATCTGTATAGTTTCCTTACAATACAACTATATGAACCCGCGATTCGTAATTCATTCACAAATCGGATTTAATATAAAGGGATTAGAACGGCAAACGACATATTGTCTCTGTTCTCTTTGATTATTGTTATTATTGTGCAAATCTACCGAACAGTCGAACACCATGGAGTCGGATAGGGGATGCCTTCCGGAAGGTCTTTTTAAGGGAAACTGGCCCTATTCAGACGTTACAGACGTGGAGAAAATCCGGAAAATTCCACGTGGCCAGCCCGTCCAAGCGAAGCGCGAACCCAGTGTTCAGGGAACGAAGACCCCTCGGTCACCTCTTTCATTCTAACGACCTTCGTTTTCTACCAGTGCAATATTCTATTCTTGTGTCTGTAGAACGCTGTCGTCATCTTACAATTCTCGTAGCGAATTTCAAAGAAATTAACCACAGCCAGATTCGTCATGTTATCGAATAGCAATAAAAAGAATTGTCGAAGAGTAACGATAGTGGTTGAGATAAAACCTGGATGTAAAATCAACGCACATGCACAATCTGCCGGTCTGCTCTGCCTATATGCAATATCCAAGTCTGTGTCGCTGAAGTTATGTATTTGCAAGTTTCCAATTAAACACGTCTTCTCCGCATATCCAGTTAGACGCGCATTCCTAAGTCTTTGTAAAATGCGATTCAATTCTGGCAATGCACAACCACGATCGACAAAACGAAATAAAAAAAAACGAACCGCCCGAACAGGGACTCGAACCCTGGACCGTTAGGTTAAAAGCCTAACGCTCTACCGACTGAGCTATCCGGGCTATCTGTTTCAGCTTTCCACTTTCACTATTACAAAAAAACAGAGTATGCGAAATTCGAATGCCTCAATTTATATTGCGTCAGTACTTTCGCCCGAGCCCGAAACAAATTACGTATACCGGCAAAAAATAATATTGAACAATTTGTATAGCGTAGGCATAGACTTGAATAAATAAACAAAGAATTTACATTTCTTGTCATATAGTTTATTATGATTCTTAAAATTACCAAAAAAAAAAAAAAAAAAAAACAATTCCTCCTGTAAAGTTCATTCTACTATTTCAACAGCTTTCATATTACATTCTCATATCTAAAGATCGGTTTCTCAAGCAGAAAATATTTCTAAAGAAAGTGTGGATGGAAATGGATAGAAAATGAAATTTTTTTGTTGTTTACGGAAATATCTCCTGTGTGTCCTGAAATATCATCATACCAGATTTAGATTTGGATTATTAAATGTAAAACGAAAACGTACAATGAAAAGATAGTAATATATATATATATATTGTGGTTTTAGGCCCCTTACTGCTCAGAGAGCACAAAGAGGTCATGTAAAATATGAATTTGTCTTCAATGAGTTCAGCATTTTCTTTTATTCGTTTCTAAATTTATACAAGATGTTCACGGAAAATTGTTCATCCGAATTATTTGAATACGTTTCATGTAAATTCCAATCTAGCAGTTATTATAAACCAACAAAAGCTTTAATTTTGGTCCCAATATCATCATCAACTCTAGGAAAAATTTAGAAAAATTATCTTCAGAACCCTGGTAGAGAGAGCAAAAATTCCAATTATGAAGTTAAAACTTGTGTTTCAAATTGTAAAACAAATCACTTTTACCATAATTATAGTTTTGAGAAAAAACATGCTGTACAGTACTGTACTGTACATCTTGACATGATGTTATCAACGATTTTTAAAAAAATTCCGGATTTTAGCACAAAACCACAAACGCAAAGCTTTGAATGAAACGCGAAGACAACTTTCTAAATAAAAGTGTAAAGGTTGTAAAGGTAAAATTTAGTCATTTCGATTTTTTTATAGAAACGACTGGAAAAAAAAATGTTCTAGAACGATAGATGTGAGTACATAAGTAGAGTAACCGGAGACATTTCATCACATAAAAGTAGAGGCTTCAGCGATGTCAGACAATAAGAAACTTTCGAAAGCCTACAACTGGTTCAAGAAATTCAAAGATGGCGATTTCTCGGTCCAAGATGAACTCTATTCAGGCAGCGATTCCATAATACGGCTGTCCATAAATTACGTCCGCATTTTTCTTGAAATTTTTACTTCCTCCCTCTAAGTTTTCGCAACACCCTCTCTCTTCGGACATCCAACAAACCTCAACCCTTCCTTAAAATCTTCATCACTTTATGAATGATAGATACCATAAGTAGAAACGAAACATACAAGAAATTTTAAGATAAATATAATAAAATATTAAGTGTTAACAATGGAAGTGTTAAGTAACAATTGAAGTGTTAAGGGAAAGTGATGTGCAAGATTTACAGGCGCAGATGCGTTTTTTTTTTTGCGTTTTTGCGGGAAATGAAACATACTTTTAGACCCATCTAAAAATTTTCTAATTAGCCTGGAAACAGGGGAACCCAATTCTTGTATTCTGTGAAATCGGGTAAGATTGGCCATAATGTAATACAGTCGACCCCCTATAACACAGTAGATACGTTCCGTTTTTTTATGAAATTCATATTCTACGAGTCCTTAAATACATGAGCCAATCACAGTCTGGCACGTATGCAGTTTACGGACTACGGCTGTTTGAAAGGTTTTCTTCCATAAAATTAACCGATTCTAGACTAATTTCACTCAACATTTCCAAAATACGTATAATTTTTTGGGAATAATCCATATAAACTATGCCATAAACAAAAAATTGTAGGATTACTTACCTAGTGTGCACCGTTCGACGACGCCATTGCTTAAACTTGTTTTCGTCGCGGAGCGGCACATCGAACGGGGGGGGGCGCGTGTTTCCTGATAAATTATTTTTCTGCGAAAACTTTGCTGAACTTTGGAGACATCATTAATATCAATATAAATTTTATGGACGTTAAATAATAAATGGTTTTTATTAGGTCCGCTGCTCGTTTAAACTCAACGGTTTGTGCAATATCCGCTATTGGTCTAGATTCGACCAATCCTGTCGCGACACGAGTCGGCGATGACGTTTTATCGAATTATACGAGTTTCTTTTAGCGTGTTTATACGAATACGGTCGCAATTTTTTCTCCATTATATACGAATCCGAATTATATGAACCCGTTTTATAGGGGTTTACTGTAATCTTAATCTTCGCTATCGTTACTTTTTGCCCGAGCAACGCCGGGTTTATCTGCTAGTATGTATATAAAGCAATAAAATTTCTACAGTGATTGATTATAAAAACTATTACTAATAATAAATTATGTAATTTAGATTCAAATCGGCTGAAGAATGTGGGTATACATATAACTAGCACTTTATTCTTGCCGAGAAATATAATTTATGAAACAAACGTTTTCAGCCTGATTCACAGGCCATCCTCAGGTTTAGAACAAATTTGAATTAAAAGATTCCATCAATGGAATAAACAAAATGAATTTTACAAAATTCAAAATTAAACATTAAATAAGCAACGGAATAAGATAAAAATAAGGTGTTAGTTATATGTATAGTGATTTGCTGAGTACTTTATGATATTATTGAATGTGGATATTTTGCAGTTGTCACACTTTACTTCAAATTCCAAAGGATTACAGAAGAAAATTTCCAATAAATTTCTGAGTAAAATTAAATTGATGATCATAATTTGGCGTAAAAAATTGCATATTTTCTTCTAATTATCAATTTGAAAATAAATTATAATAATTTATTTGTAGAAACATTATTATAATTATGTTAAAATTAATAATAATTACGAAAATCGATTATGTATAGCATTATAAATCTTATAATTCATAATGTATTATTTGCATAAATAAAATAGGCGTCATCAAATGTTTTCTCAGCATTTGTGTATCTATAAATTTAATTACAATGAAAAATAAATTGGGTATTTAGATATAATTAAACAGGAAAATTAAATAAACTAATTCTAGATTAACTTAAAATCAACGAGCTAGAATATACTACATAGAGTGGACGAAACGACGCCACGTTTGACAAAAATTGAATACGGGTCCGCCATTTTCCTTTTAGTCAAGGACACGTGGCATCTGGGTTGTGTAAAGGCAACGATCTGGAATATTCCAATTCGTCGATTGCCATCAAGAGCACTGTAACCATGGTCACAGTCACCCTATATTTTAGCTCGTTGGTTAAAATATAGTAAAAACTGTCCAAAACTGAACCCGAATAAAGCGGAAACCTGCCTAAACAGAAAAATCTTCGGAAGGGAGTGATTTTCTTTGTTAAAATAAACCTGTTATGAACGAAAACATGATAAACTGGAAAAAGTATTCGGTACCAAACGATTCCTTTCACACAGGTTTTCTTAATTTACTGAATCGTCAATCGTGTAATCACCATTACTGCTATTGTTCCCTTCAAACCCATTTTTCCATATACAGTGCCGCCAAAAAGTCTCTTGCTAAACGGGGAGAGAGAGGACACATTGCAAATTACAGACGAAAAACACGGTAAATGACTTTAATGACGTTTAATGCTGTTTGTGTGACACTGTGAGTTTGGAATGTTGTATACCACAATCTCATCAATGCTCATGTCCGCGCACTCGAATAGGGTTGTACAGGATACAGAACTTCAAGCGTCATTGCTCATTGCTGCAAGAGACACATGTGGAATGTTACCGAGAATAATACAAAGTCGTTATTGCACCCGAAACAATATAAGAACAGCAATTACCCCATTTGCGAGCGACATTTTTGGTCACACTGTATTTTCATATTCAATGTCATTTATATTGTTATATATACTAATTTTCCCGTTTATTTAACTAAGTACTGTGCTGTCAAGCGCAATTTAAAGATTTAATTAGTCCAAGTTTCTTTAGTTTATATCACGGCATGATAATGAACAATAACTTAAGTTATGTTAAGTTTAGAAGTTTTAAATGGAACATAACTTATAAACTTGTAATTCTAAGTAAGTAAACTTTATTGTATTGAGCTTCTGCTCTTACCGTTGGGATTAATTTCTGAAAATTGATATAATGATAAATTTCAGAATGTTTTTCATACATAATTTTATAAAATTAAATTTTTAAAACATATTTTATTAATTATTTTACACTAATTACACACTCACAGCTGAAAATTTGATAAAACTGATGGCAATTTTACGGATAAAATAGAATAAGTCTCTTGCAAAATAGATTATATACAAAATCAATTATTATTATGTGAAAAAATATTTGTATATTATTAATAATGTACAGCACTGAGCAGTAAAAAATAGCTGCATTTATAGTGACCACAACACACAGAAAAGATGGAACCAGCAAGAAAACATTTATTTGGAAATGTTTCCTGAATTATAAAATGATTTTTAGAAGTAAAAGTAAAATAAAATCAGATATGTCTTTTTATATTCAAATAGTCTCAAGAATAATTTTAAATTATTGTTAATTTTAAGAAAAAACCAGTGTTTGAAAAAATTAATCTATATTTCAGTTAACCAACTTCTGGGGCAAGCTGAAGTAACTTTAGACACAGGACAATTTTAATTTTTTAAGTGTATCTATGCGAAAAGAGACTAATTTATAAATATAAATAACCTTCCGATAAACTTTTCCATTTATTTTTTCATTTACCATATTTTCTTCATATAGGCTATATCAGACTCAGTGGTGTAGCGTGGGTGTCAGCCGCCCGGGGCGGAGGTATCTCAATATTCTTCGCCCCCTTCTTATTTAGGTATCTCAATTTAAAAGACTAAAATTCAGTTTCGTCACAGAATAAGTAATGAAAAATTCCGTGCTAGTGTTGCCACTTTTTTAAAATCGCTGACCCGGACGGCAGGTGAGGTTTGTTCGAACAGAAGTTCCTGATGCATGCGTATGTCATTTTGCAATGGCGAAGAATAATTTGCAGTGCATGCTGCTTCTAAATTAGTTACAGTTAGCGACTAGGGAGACTTGGATAGGAGTGACCTAGCTCTATTGGATATTGAAGGCGTATATATTTATATACGAATAAATCGTACAAAAAAAAAAAAAACAGATTGGGCACGACATCCCCGGACGGCGAGTCGATTCCGGACAGTCCGGATGGTATTCCGTGCTCATTTCAATGGTCCGAATCCTAGGTGCACGAAAATATGAAATAAAATGGTTCAAATTCTTACAAGATATTATTATTATTTATTGTGAAATTTTGCCGCCCCCTAAAAAGTGCCGCCCGGGGCTAGGCCGCCCCCACTACGCTACTGATCAGACTTGGTTTCTGATTCATGGTTGTGGAAACTATAATAAGAGTTATGGTGCGACTATGCAGACGCGAGCGAGCGAATTTTCCGAGAGAGCGAGAATATGTGGCGAGAAGAGGCGAGACGCGATAAATATCAAAACCTGTCAGATATGTGCGAGAACCAGAAATTCGCTCTCGCTAGCGTTATTTCTCACTTCTCGTTTAAGCATGGTTTTCCTTTGCGAAAACTAAATCGCTCGCAACCTCTCGCTCGCTCTAAATCCGCGTCTGCATAGTCGCACCCTTATTTTGGGTGCAGCCATATAGAGTAATCTTATTTTTCGTTAACTCAGATTTAATTATTTGTTTCCAGATCCGGATTTCTCTGTAATTTCTTTCTTGTATTTTTGTTAGCAATATTATTCTTCCATCTCGTGTTGTTTTATCCACCAATGAGCGAGTAAAGGTTTTCTGGGTTTTATTCACATGTCTACCACCTAAATATGGGTTTGCTTCTGTAGAAAATCTTTCTATTAAAATTATTGTTATTTTATCTCCTTTTTCTTTCAAAGTTCCTCATCACTTAATTAACAATTTCCTTTAAAAAGTCCTTTATTCCTCAATTATTTATACCACTATCTGTCGGTCCTCTTGTGTTTATGCTATCCAGAATATTCTCATTCCATTTTATCCCTATTGAACTATTTCTAAATAAAAATATTTAAAACATAAATAATAATAATAATAAAAAAATAGATATTAATGTAAATAACAACTATTGCAGCTCTATTCATTTCTATAATTAACATTTAAAGTAGGACTTATGTCGCCATCTATTATTTAAAATAGAAACTGTTTCCTTTTTATAATTTTTTATTATTTTGAATTTTAATAATTATTTTTTCTTCCTTATAACTATTTTGCTAAATTTATTATATTTATTATTGAATTATCTTAACTGAGTATATGGTTTAATTATTTAATAGTATTTCAACAAAATATAGAAATTATTTTAATTTTCTTAACAATTAACCACTATAAATACTATACTGTATTGTAAAATTTTCAATTTTATATTAATATATTTGCACCGATAATCAGTAGCTTAACTAGGACCGATGTTAGCAGGCTCGAATTAGAACGTTGAAACCTATATTCACCACTGTACTAATGTGGATCCATTTATTTATTTATAAAGGTATTGTCCTGGTTACCATACTATTATAAAGATGGCAGAGAATGATAGCAATTATTCAACTCGAATATTTGTATGATTAATTTAAATATCACATTGTTCTATGAATGGGTTCAACACAAGATGATTCGATAAGTTGAGAAGAAAGGCGAAGAACGTTCTGACTAGAAATATTCACGAGAATTTAAATTGAGCTTGAATCAAGATTTCTCATTATGGTAAATCATAGTGAGAATTTCATATTGTTGTGTCACTGAATAGTTTTGATTCTTTCAGCCATGCGGACACTAAGAGGGATTTTTAATCATATCCATCATAGGTTCGGTCAGGATCACAGTAGAGGCTACTGGATGGAGGGACGGGACCCGACATATCCGGGATAGTCGCCATGAAAAATTCTTGAGGTTTCTGAATGTTATTTATTTTCTGATAAGAATCTACAACACGAAGGCAGATATTAGAACAGAGGCTTTCTAGTTGTTCTAGAGCACCTTGAACATACCAAAAATCCGTTTATTCTTTCGTTTCGTTTCTTGTAGAAATATCATTCCAACGACCATTCAATCTTAAAGTTATTCACATGTTATTGATTTGTTTTTTGAAAGCGTGGATATCCGAACACTTATCTTTGTATTATCGCAGAGAAATTCTAGTCTCTCGCTTCTCATTTCTTAAAAACCAATGCTTGTTTACTATCCTTAAACAATTGTATAGCCCATTATGTAACATAAATATTTCACAATAAAAAATGGAATTTTCAGTTTTAATATAAGAATATTTGGAATTTTCCCTATCAAATGATAACATAACTTCATTAATTTCGTTTCTTGAGCATCTTTTTTGTAAATTTGACACTTCTACTAATCTTTATCTCTGACATCAGGGCTTGGCTTACTTATTGTGCCATGTGCCACGATAATAAACAGCGTTAATGTGCATTCTAGATGTTTACCAGTGGCTTTCAGATTCTGATAATTGTAAATGTCTTACGCATTTCCAAAACACCTCTTAAGTATCCTCTTTAAGAATCTCCGAATTGTTCTTAATAAAATATTAATAAAATTTTACAATTATAAGACAATAACTTTTAAAAGGGCGTGTTTAATCATAAGATTAGTTTTATTTATTTATTTTTTTAATAATAAAATTTAAAGTGCTTCTGATACTTAGGCTACTGTAATTTAAAGTAGATCAAGTGGCTTAATGTTGGCCAAACATTATTTAGAATGTCAAGTGAATGCAAACCTCGAACGGCCTCGTGTGACACTTTAATAAGAAAAACGTGATAAACGTGATTTTGTTGTATTGTACTTTGCAGGGTTATGAACTAAATCTTTTCCTTCAAGGTGGATGACAAACGTGACAATTTAATAGAAGTTATATAGGTATTTCTACTTGTAATTATCTTAAAATTTTGGTTTTTGTAGTTACGGTATATTTTATTATATAAAATTATTCTAAGGAACATTTTCATCCATTTCTAAAAATAATGAATTTTTAATAAAATATTTTAAATTGGTTCATTGTTTCGTCACCAGATCGCAGTACTATTGCATTAGAAGCCTGAAAGTTTTTTCCATTTCTTTTTTAAATAAGATTTTATATAATAATTCTGAAAATATTTATTATATAAAACATTATTATGCAATTTTTTAATATTTAGTTAAGTATATAAAAGCTATAAAAATAAATAACACTCATATAGATAAATAAATAAATAATTAATACTTTTAATTTCCTACAGATGGCGCTATGTGAAAGTTTTATTTTTCTGTAAATTATTATACTATTACTATTATTATAATTGTCTGAATTTTATTATCTATACTTCAATCGTCAATACAAATATGATTACTTAGATTCAGTTTTATTTGTTTTTATAGCTGTTTAGTTGTCATTATTCTTGTACTCAACTATAATTAATAGCAATGTGTATTGTGTTAGTATTTTTGTATTGTGACGTACTGTACAAAAATCATTGACGATTATTATTCCTTTTTTTTAAAGTACCTTACATTTTTTTAAACAGAAATACTTTCTCTAGAATGATTAATGAGCATAATTATAGTATTTGAGAATCTAAACTGGATGTTTAGTTTTTATAATGGCCGCTCTTACAAAATTCCGAAGTAGTGTCGCTTAAACTATAATGAATGGTGGTTTTCTTTATCTATCGACAACATACGAATGTATTTAAGGTAATATGGCAACACCACCCAAAATTTAAAGACTTCCAACCTACACTAGCGTGCATCCTTAACACGGCCAAGGTTTTTAGTAGGAAATTTGACAATTTGAGTCGACCTTACTTAGATATTTTTTTCACTATTGCGCTTCCCTGGTAGCGTTAGAAATCCAGTGCCAACACCTATTGGAATGAGACGACACCCTAAGATGTAGCTGCACCCAGTTGTACTGATCTATGCGATAAAACATCAGAATTAATATATGAAATATAAAATTAACTGTAACTTATTCTTCTTATTCTTTTACAATATTTAATATAAAAGGAACTACTGTTGACTGAATTATGTATAAAATGTAATTCAGTTCTGTGTAATTTCTTATTCTATCATATATACTTGCTTAAAACTAAACAATGCCTTTATATATTTTTCTCGTAATTTTATTCGGAACTTATAACAAAATATAGAAAAACTTCTTAGCGTATGCAAATTGTAGAAAATATTCTAAATATCCACCATTGAAAAATAATCTGTACAAAAATAGCATTTTATTTGATTTATTTTTACTTATTTCAGGCCTTTCGTGGATTTTGCCAGGCCCGCAGTGAGAATGGTCGGATGATGAAGAATGGGGCTCGACATATCCGGGACCAGGGTTGTCCAAGGAAGATGGGATTTAGGGAATTTTCCCGGACTTGGAGAAAACTTAGGAGTTCCACGTGTTCCCTATACCTATAAATTAATGTTGTTCACTAACAAAAAATAAATAATATAAGCTCTCGGCTGTCGTGTCCAGAACAATATACTCGGAAATTTCTGGGTTTCCTCGCCCGGATTCGATCCCGGATCCTCCAAAGCGGTAAGCTTTAGCCATTTTAGATACAGTATTAATAATTATATTAATGCCAATATAGTAAATTTTGACAATTTAATAAGTGAAGAATTTATATTTTTTCATTCATTGAAAAAAAGTCCAGTGGATAAACCACTAAATATTGATAGTTAGTTGATCGTGGGTTCGAGCCTGGCCAAAACAGGCTTGTCACGTGGAGTTTTTCGGGTTGTATTCACGTTTTTTAACATCTAAATATGGGCCAGTTTCCCATAGAAACTTCTCCCCTCCCTTGGCAGATCGCCCGTTGTTGTATAAGAACATCATCATTCATTAAAAATGCTTATACTAATTGTTAATTTACTAACAATTAGTGATTTGTGTGTTTAGATCAACCCTCGATATAGCACATCAGTATCTTAAATTGCTATTATCACATAGACTTTCAAACTCAAAATTGTGTTCTTCTAAATATCACTTATGGTAGCTGTTATTATGTACTATGAATGTATGTCTCTTTAATCCGAAATTAAATTCGGTAGACTATCATTACAGCTTTCAGGTTAGACAGTTTTTTTTATTGTTTTCACATATGCATTTCGGGCTTATATAAATGCTAAGCCCCTCTTCAGTGCAATACTACAAATTATTTAAAAAAAACAACAATTAGTAACATGACAAAATTTCTCGCGTGTAGGTAGGTCATTTCCGTATGAATGTTTGGAAAGTGTATTTTTGGTGTTTTTAATGGCTGTAATAAAAAATCTTTCCAATGTTACCCGTTATACACCGTGCTTTTAGAAGACAGAACCATATGCATCGGATAAGTGTGACAATTTTTAGGTATGATAGTTTTATGTCAGTAAATATGACCTACACGCGAGAAATTTTGTCATATTACTAATTGTTGTTTTTTTTTTTAATAATTTGTAGTATTGCACTGAAGAGGGACTTAGCATTTATATAAGTCCGAAATGCATATTTGAAAACAATAAAAGAAGTGTCTAACCAGAAAGCTGTAATGATAGTCTACCGAACTTAATTTCGGATTAAAAAAACATACATTCATAGTCAAAATTGTGTTTAAATTTCATATATAGTGTATATAATTCGTGCTGTTTGAAGTTCCTCAGTCTAGCGCCAGTTTCAGAGACGAAAAATGAGGGCACTGAATTGAGGTTGGGCCATACAGAATTTTGAGCTGTTGAAGTCAACGAATTCCTCTTTAATAAGAATAATTCATCATTCTACTTAAAAGCAATGAAAATCTTTGGATTTTTTAATACATCTATGAAAATTCTTCAGCATACGTGCAATAATTTATACTTTGACCTAATTAGTTTAAGGTAACAATATTTAAATAAAAAAATATTACGTATTAAAAAAGTAAGCATAAACTTGTTTTGATTTATGAATTTATTTACCATAAAAATTCTTTTATTACAAGAATGAGAATGAGTCATTCAATTGTTATTTAAAATTTAGTAAATAAATTCTAAGTTCGTCTTTCATTTTTATTTAAAATACAGTATATTATATTGTTTCATTTTCTTTCATGTAAATTCTTGCTTAATTTACAGTTTTGTAAACGTATAATCATATATATTATGATACATTTTACAGTTTTGTTAAGTTCATTTGTAAATATCCTATAAAAATTTGTAATTTTAATATTAAATATGATTTTCAAAACTTTGTCAGTATCTTATTGATTACGATTAGTCTATAATTTCCTATTTATGATTTTTCATCTCTTTTACGTGTAAGAATAACTAAATTATGAATAAGTTTGGAAAAGTTTGAGAGATTTATTACATTAAATGAGCGATAGATTCGACTAATATATCAACCAATTTTTCATTATTTTAGTTTAAATTACCAATATCCAAAGTATTTGTCTTCACTTCTTTTATGATATTAGAATCTAGAAACACCTATAATTTTGAGAAAATAGAGTAGAAATAGATCATCCAAAATAACAGTTTCAATTGTAAAAGATTTAAATTCTGGAAGATTTCTTATATTTTATCAGATCCATCGAAAGTTTTCGCGTTTTTCGAAAAGTCTGCAAATGAATGAATGCTTCGAAATAAATTATTGTAATAATTTCTTTCATCTTTTTACATGTTCGTTTTTACTTTTTTTTAAAATAACATTTTAATCTTATCCATCAAGTACTGTACATTTTGTCAATATTCAAGTGTTTCTAGGTTTTAACTTTGTTAAACAAGATTGCTTTCTTTTTAGTAAAAGAATTATTTCATTATTTATAATTCTCTTTATAAATCTTTTTCTGGAATTTTTGTTATCTGTTCTATCCATAAACATTAATTAATTAATAGTAAATCTATCGATTTGTTCACTGTAAGATCTTCACAATGCGTAGGGGAGATCGGGGCAACTTCGGCATGCGGGGCAAGTTTGTCAAGCGCTTTTTTTAAAAAACAAATTAAAAGGAGACTTTGGTTATAGGTTAGGCAGTTGAGTTTTATTAGTGGCTTGTTGAGTGTAGTGTTTTTATTGTTCTCCAACAAGCGTAGTTGAATTATCAAGCACATTTTCATTTTCGTTGAATTCCATATAATATTTTTTTTCCATTTATATTGAATTGGCAGGTTTTGTTATAATTCCATGATAACGAAAGTTACTTTTCCTGTTAGAAGGATGTAACTTCAACTTATTCACGTGGCCAGATCGTGGCTTGGCATTCTGTTCTCAGGGTTGTACTTAATGTTTCGAAATCATGACTAGCGGGGTAAGATCGGCAACATAAAGCCACATTAGAAGCAAAGGATAAAAATTAAACAGATGATAAATGAAAACATGTTTGCATTTGTTATTCATGTATATATGTCTTTGAACTTGCATTTCGTTGTAATAATATTAAATGGGTGTTGGATTTGTATTTCTTTGTTTTAATAGTGAATTCCAACTTATACATTGTTAATAACATAATTTTATATACGTGCCTATCTTGCCCCATTACTGTTGCCCCTATACCAGGGGCAACTTTAATAAAAATAATTAAAATAATTACAACTTTACAAAAAGAGAGAAGTTGCCGATCTTGCCCCTATACCCGGGGCAACTTCGTCAATTTCTCTCTTCTTGTAAAGTTGTAATTATTTTAATTATTTTTATTTCCAAACTGATTTTAACCAGTTCTATAGTAAGGTAACATTCCAATAGACAATATGCAAAGCTTTTTTTTCAGTTTACAGCAGTATTTATTACACAAAATTTAAGTAAAGCTTAACATGCCGATCTTGCCCCGATCTCCCCTATATTTCCAGGAAAAACAAGATTGTAATACATTATCCATCAGTTTGAGAGATTGCCTATCAACCTTCCTGCAATCCTTACAATTTCCCATATGTCTTTTCTTTCTAGAAAAAAGAAAACAATGGAAACGTGATAGAAGATGAAGTCTTTACGAGTTAGAAAATTTTTATTACCTGAATTACTTAATTCGTAATGTAATAGAGAAATAGAAGTATTAACAAATCTTGCAAGCAAATTAGTATCAGCAAGTATTGTCATATTTTCTGATGAACATAAATTTGTCAGTTCAGAAACATTGAAATTGTCAGTATCAAGTATATCGATATTAAAATCGCCAAATGATGTATAAATTTAAGTTATGGTAATAAGAAGCATGATAATCTAGTGTGGACAGTTCCATAGTCAGGTGTAAATAGTTGGGGGCTACGGAAGCAACAAATAATGCTAAATACTACAAAAAAATACTAGGCCTATTAGCTACAGTCCAAGTGTTAAAAATATAACAATCGCCCAAGTTTACGTAATGAAAGCATATATTATACATGCTGTGTATGGGCACTACCGTAAGGGGTTTAGCCACCTGGTAGTCTCCTGTACCTACAGCTTTGAGTATAGACTTAATAATATTAAATAATATAGAAGAAGAAACAGATCTAAAAATTACTAGATATCATCTGCTTATGAGTAGTAATTGTCACTAACTAACAATATCAACATTATTTCTCGTGAAGATAATCCCGATCTTGTACTATAACCAACAGATACATCAACATTCAACATACAGTACATCACTAACACACTACCGTGTTGTAAAGTAGGTCTTTCAACTTTCTCTAAGTTATAACTTTTGTTGGAGATTTATTTAAGACTTTTCGTAATTTAAAATCAAAGAAACAAGAACACTTCGCAATTGATACCTCTAGCGTTATAAAACTGTTAATGATACACTAATTTCATTAATACTTTCGTATTCTTCTGCCAAACAATGAAACAAAAATCTCAGAACGACAGCAAAAAGAGAATATACAGGTAAAGGTATTGTAAATACTGGGAAACTGTTACGGAATTAAAAGTTAAGTTCCAAAAATACGTTGAATGTTTTAAAAAAAATGCCCTTGTGAAAATTAAAACTTGTTAGCAAAATGTAAAGTTTAAAAACAAATGGTACGAGTTTATTCAAATTATCTATAAATACTCACTAATTATTCAGGCCAATATTAAATTCCCGTGACTTGTTCTTACTGGTTTCATTAACACTATTGATCACTCGTTATCAAACTTTTTTGCCTGGTACCAAACGTAAAGAATTTTTCGTAAAGAATAACTAGCTGTGTATTTTAATAATTACTACCCTACAGGCCTCATAGGGTTATTACAGTATATCCATCTGTAGTTTATCACAGATGTAATAAATCTTTACAAATCTTCTTCTCATTTTCGAAATATACTTTCATAATATTTTCGGGCGCATCTCTTGGGACACACTGTTTGCAAACCGTTGTCATAGATTAAACGTTTAAATTAACGCGGTGTAAAATATTTTTACATACCATTCATTAGGCATCACGTCTTGCTTTTGACCATAAGTGTTGGTCAAAAGGAATAACTTTTTGTGACAGTGAAACTTTACATGAATTTAGTGAATTTTTGGAGGATTAGGAGGGTTTTAAAACTCATTATTTATGTTTTATTATTGTAAAAAAATGTTTTTTCTGAAAACTCGGAGCATGAAAATAGAAAATATATTCTAAATACCTCACAGATAAATATATGTAGAACTTGTGGTGTGTCATTTAAAACAAAGATGAACTTTAATAAATTTCTGTCAGCACCACCATATGGCGGGCTTCCAAAGGTTGCGGTTTCGCGATTTCCATTGCTTAAATGCCACCACCGTTACTGTTTATATCAATATTACAGATATTGAAATTTTAGAAGTTATTTTTATTAGGTTTTGTCCAAAAATGGCGGATTTTGACCATGGTGGCTTGTGAAAGTTGACACAGCACAGTGGCTAGTATTGGTCTGCATTATTTTTTTATTTGACTTTTTATATAATTTTATAACAGCAACAGTACCGGTATCGAACACTTCGATATAAATGCTTCATTTTCAATTATTCTTTTATTTCTGTATATTTTATTTAATTTTAATTATTAAGCTCTTTTTAATCTTATTTTATTGAAGATTGGATTAACTGGAACGTCCACATACCACTTTTGTCATTTTATTCGCTGACTCAGTCCCACCTGGGAGGACTTTCAATGGGGAACTGGTTCCTGTTTAGGCATTAGATAGGTTTATGTGAAGTAAATCCGGATAACTTCAAGTGATCAGCCTTTTGGTCAGGCGCAAACTGCGACTAACTAGCAATTTTCAGTGGTTTTATACTCTCGGCCAGTGACATAGATCTTAATAAAGTTTGAGTCTAATTTATAAATGTTATATATTTAATTCTACATTGGTTTTATGAAATTTTATATGATCCCTTTTGTAGAATCTTATAATTAACAAGAATTTATAAAATGTAAGCATTTAATGGAAATAGATCCGGTAAATAACATTCGTCGTGGTTTCTATCTATAAGAATTTACTTCCATTTAAGATTAAAGTCATAAAAAAAATAATTAATAAAATCACAGCTATTATTCTGAAGTACACGAAATTAAATGCGATGCCACCGAAGCTAATGGGATTGTATAACATATCAGATTGTGAACTCCTTGAATTGTTAAATTAAACAAAGACATAAATAACAAAACCCATTCGTCGAAGGCAACATAGAAATGCCATATGAAGATCGCCACATATGAGATTATGCCTAAATAACGTATCAGAGAGGAGCCACTGAATGATATAACTGAAAGGATGAATTGAAGCATTAAATGAATAGTTTGAAATGGATGGTAGATAAGTCTATAAAATATATACTTTGAATTATACTTATTCGATTAACATTATTTTCTGTCCTATACAAGAAAATATACTTTAGAATTGCACGCATGGACGTATTAATTTTTCTAAATTAAATTAATTATTTATTGCACAGCATAGAGACATTTAACTTATAAAATAAAAGCGATTCAGAAATTTATTTGTACAAAAGAATATGCGAATTGCCAGTTATTTCTTTAAATGAATAATATTTTTGCAAAGGTTTTTAAATATAATTTTTAAAAGACGTTTATGCGATTCGGGGTATATACTGTTTAATGTGGTTTCCATTCTGAAATTGTAAGACCTGAAGGCGATGAATAACCGACTGTGCATTTCACATTTCAAGATAATGACCATCATAGCTGATAAGAATGGCGTTCAACAATTGTGGTCGCTTTAATACTCAGAACTTGGTTCCAACACGCGTGCTAATAAAAAAAGGAACTGCTTTTTCGCTGCTAGCAGCGCTAAAACTGAGATACAGGCGAGTTTTAGTACTAATTTTTTATGTTTTTTTTTAAGGTAACGTCTTCTGAAATGTTACCATACTAAATTTGATTGCATTTGGATTGCTAAATTTCTCTCTAGACTGTTAAATAAAGATACGCCGGTTTAACATAATTAAAGTATCAATATTATTTCCATTAAATTAAATCAAAGTTTTCAAGCTGATATTTTTATCTATTTATTGTTTGAAGTTTTATAAAAAAGGAAAATGATTGTTTGATGAATTCAAATATAGGCCTATATATTTTAAAGTTCTGTCACTGTTTTATGTTGTTTTCGACATTTTGTCGTAAACAGTATAAAGTTTCCTTGCTATAAAGATTTCTCTTCCCTATAGGGCAGTTTTTTTTTATCAAAGGAAATTTTTCTGTTTTCTCTAACTAATATTTGATTCAATTCATGATCAGAGAGAACGTAAAACTTCGAATTAAGTGTTAACTCTCTAAAAAGTGTGAATAGATTTTTATTGCCTTAATCTTATAATTAATGTTCACGGATAAACTTACCACTCTCTAATATAATTATATATTATTATTATTATTCCATAAAATTCGACAAATTTCAATTAACACCAAGTTCTTAAATATATTATAATTATTGCCACAAAATCATTAAACTGCATTTCGGTTTTCTATCAGTTTTATATCAGTTGAGATTTTCTGCAAAATCCCATTTTCAGGAAGAAAAATTTAACATTTTTCCTTTAAAACTAACAATTTTAATGAATTTATTTTTATAATAATTAATTTGGTTTTACTTGAAGTTTTTAAACACAAATACATATTCCCATAACTATTTTATTCTTATAAACTTCCATATTCTCACTCTGATATAAATTTAAATTATTTAACTAAATGGTTTAGCTCTTTGGGATAAAGCAATGTAACATATAGGCGATCTGTCAAGAAGACTTTCTATGGAAAACTTAACCATATTCGGATTTTAAACACATGAAGAAAACTAGGAACCCTCTACGTAACTAGCCTGTAGGTGAGGTGTGAACTTTAACTACGAATGTTCAGTTGTTTTTCCACTGTTGGATTCAATTAATTAAGTAGATATTTAAGTAAAACTTTTAAAAACTGTCAAAATGATAATTTATAAAAACATTTTGATTTATTATCTCCAGAACAACAACATTTATTATTAAAATGATATAAGCCTAAGTTTGTATCGTATCTAATTACCAATTGATTCAAGTTAAACTTTTGAACCTTATTTTTTCGTTACAAACAGCAATAACGTGAAAAAATATATATATATTTAGTATAGAATTGTTGTGTAAATAATATCTGGATTATAACTTTTCAAGAATTCAACACAGTATTTTGAAAACTTTCAGTAAAATATAACATATTCATCTAAATATATTGTCCCATATTGTTGTTCTATCCCATATTTTCCTATTTCCTGTATAAGATCCTTCCCTTTAAACTATTCAGTTTACGCTTTAAAATAGACTTACATTGTTTACCAAATGCGCATGAATATCCTTCTTTTAATATTTATTTCTGTTTATATATTTCGATAAATCTATTCATTCATTTTTCCTGTTCTATACATTTTTTTTATGATTATCAGTCACGTTATTATTACATCTCATATAACGAATTTTATTAGTTATAATTAACTTTTATTCTGTGTATCTAACAAAAGTAATATTAAATAATAATTATTATTTTTATTTAAAATAATCACTAAAGTAAAAAACAGAGCTAAGTTTCATTTTAGGTCATAAACGTGTCATTTAAATATAATGCAAAATATGCAGTTCTATAGAAATATTTAGTTGTACGATGGATAAAAATGCCGCTAGAATATTAACCTCATTATGCATTAATTATATACGTACAACTGCATTTTACTTCATGGATATATATTTTTTCAAGATATTAAGATAATTCAGCATTATTTTTATACATAAAAACTTCAATAAAAAATTAAATTTTTCAAGGTAAAATTTTCAGAAATGGCAGAAAATATTTCATTGCGTGTTTCGAGATATGGTTTATCTGTAAATCTTTAATTATTTCCTGTCATTTTAAATGAAATTTTTAATTATATCAAATCGGCAAGTGTACTTATATCTCTTCCTTAACTGGAAAGATATTTTAATTGTAAATATATTTGTGTTTACAATTTAAAGTTATTACTATTGTTATTAATATCACCATAATATTTTGGTGCTAATATCCTAAATATTTGGGTTTTAGAAAAAAGGAAAGCTTATGGAATTCAAACATTTGGTCATTTCACCTGGAAAATGCTTAGGAATTTCATTTTTAATGTATTAAAATCACTCGAATTAATATGCGAAATGTTAACAATTCATTCTTGCGAGTTCTTTACAATACTCTTGATACATAAGCAATTGAACTGATAAAATAGGTCAATCGTGTTATTCTTATCGTCAAGATTAATTTTTAAATAATATTCGAGTGATATTTGCTATATTTTTAGTGTTAAATATTCATAAATTCTCTAAATTGCTACGTAACAAAATTTTATTTGCTACATTCAACATGCACACGTAGTTCCTGTTTATATTGAAGAAATAGAAGGCCACTAAATCAATCACATCACAAATGCAACTCTTTTCATTGAGTTCAGATTATATCAAACACATCAAAAATAGATTTGGATATTTATAAATTCTTTTTCTTTATGAAAACTTTATCAGAGAGTATCGATATTAGCAAAATATCTACTGTTATATTAATTCGTTAAAGATCAGTTATTTTAATATAAAAAAGGATATAGTTTTACGTTTAAATGTAACATACGTTTGTTTAATTTCACAATTTCAACTTTTTAAATTTTATTTTATATTGTAAAACCTAACTAAACTCGTTTTACATTTACATAATTATTACGTATGCATTTCTACAGAATTATTTGCAGAAAATCATCTTCAAATATTGCTTATTCACACGCTATCTAGTTGAGATTAATCAGCATATTTTCGAGTCTAATTCTGTTTTATTCTGTCTTCTAGCTTTTAAATTCGAAAAAGAAATAACTGTTTCGGTGTAGCTATAAATTTTTATGGCGAGTATAAAATAAAATTTTAACACTTAAACATCATTAAATTTAAAGATTAGTCAATTGCAACGATAATGACGTTATTTTTATGCCAAATAAAATATACTGGGAGGTGCGAAAATGACGTCAAAGTAATATTTGGAAATGAATAGGCTTACACTTAATACTTCTGCGATAATTGTGTTATTATGGAAAATACACCATTAAAATACTCATAATTTGGTGTGGATTTTTATCAACCTGTTTAAACAGAATTTATTTTATAAATTGAATTTTAGATTATATTTAAATTCGTAAAAATGCAACGTAAAAACTGAAAGATCCTAAATCTTATGCACGACGTCCTAAACATTTTTTACTATATTTTTCTATTCGATTTTTATCTAAAACATTAAAATTTCGATCAAAATATTCTTCAAGCAATTAGATTTATATCTTTTTGTAATTTATAGAGAGAAAAATCTTACGACGAGCATCGAATATGTAGGAAAATTCCAATTAAGAATTTCACATTAGCAAATATGTATAATTTATACTGTTTATTGACTTCACGTGTCATTTTTAAATATTATTTCAAGCCTCGCTTAATAAACAACCGTGGAATAATTTTTAAAAATATTCTGATTAATAAATATTTATTCAGTTTTCGAAGTAAATTTTTATATAGATATAATCTACTCATTCGCAAATTTTTATAATTTTTTTGAAAGGTTTAAATATTTTGATTTGCTTAAAAATTCATGATTTATTTTTCTGAAGTTTCAGTATAATATGATACACAGGGTAATGTGATACACCGTACCAGTAGATGCCTTCTATTGTATCGTTATTGCCAGATGTTATGGTTCTCTCTTGAAATATCACAGCTTAAATTTATATTTTAAGAAATGTTTTAATTAAAATGAGTATTTTAAAATAAGTGCTTAAATAGGATTAGTCTAGGAAAATAAAACGGACGTTTAAAATGGAATTAAAAAAAAAAAACTATTATACTTTGTTGCATAACGCAATTTTTCTTCATTATTTATTAGCATTTTTGGCATAGATTCAAATATATTTGCCAAATCTCCTATAAAAAATGTCGTTTGATTAGATGTAAAATACTGTAAACAAATTATGAATGAATTAGGTTTTTTTTATTTAGGCTATATTTTAAAGCAGATGGTAAAATTAGCCAAATAATAAGCTATAAAGGTGATAATTAAGATGTAAAAGAGAATATCAACGCTTAAAATACATCAAAAACTATCAAAAACATTTTTATTCTGACTTTAAAAATCATATAGATATTTTTAACATTAGTTAAAGCAGTTAACAACAATTTCGAATTTCATTACAATAGAGTAATTATCAGAACAATTCTGATAATAAAAAAAAATTATCAGCAAACTCCAATAACCAATATAAAAGTATCGAATATAAAAATAAAAACACGTATAAAGTTTCTAAATATCAAAAATATATTAAAGAATTGCTCTCTCGATCATCATTCTTCAAAAGAATATGTTATACGTATAACAACAGATCACAAACTATACAAATATCATCATTTTACAATTTCATTATTATTATTATTAAGGTGAGACTGATTTAATTTTAAAGGTGGCTTACGACCTCTTAGTACAATTAATTAAATATTTACAGCAATGAGTCAAGAGGTGTTTATCCAGTCCGTCCTGATCTACATCTACTTCTCTAGTGTAAATGTCCATCCCGTATTGTCCTTCTTCCGGTAACGTGATGTAAAATGTCACCACATCGTCGTCGTCTGTGGAATGCGTTACGTGCTTAGAAAGTTTCTTCTCTTCCACTCCGTTTTTATGTAAAGTAGCCATAAAATCAGTAAGAGGTCTGGTCATTCTAAACTGAACCACCAGTTCGCGACTGGAGAATATCAGAGCATCTTCGTGAGTCAGGGGTATCATACCAAATAATCTGGTAGCTTTAGTTGGACCCCATTCGCCACTAGCACAATCAGGAAGAGGTACCATTACAGTCTGTAGATCTTTACAGATGATTTTAAACTTACAAACACTTTTGAATTTCATGGGTTCCCCCGTCAGATATTCTCTAGGCGTAACTGCATTGGCAAATATATCCAAGAGCAAAGCGCCACTGCAAGGAGCGTGAACACGAAATGTAACAGTGCTGGAGACGACAGATTGCATGACAAATCTTTTAAGGCTAACTCCATCGAAATTATCAATATCACTATCGTAAAATTTCAAGTTGTAATGAAAGATGAGGCTGGACGCCATATTGGTTGGTATGCCTATTCTAACTGTGGCGGCACCCGTACTATCCGTATATAAAACTGCTTTCGTTTCTTCGTCTGGGAAATATAAACCGTATCTAAAAAAGAGCGATCTGACAAATGGTAGTTCCTCAAAATCTCGGAGGGATATGGAATGTCTTAACAGTTGCCATTCAGGTTGCAAGGGGAAAAACTCGTAAATGAATTCTTTAGGATCAGTCAAAAAATAATGATCGTCATACTCGTATCTCAAACTATCAGATTTTCCCTTGTTTCCCGGCTTAGGAATTTCTTTAGCATTTACAAGATGTCTTGCACCCCAGTTACATTGTACGAACCTCCAAGCACCAGCAACGTATACGGCATTCCAAGAGTTCCTGAAGCGATTGTCTTCAAACCTTACACCTGGTTGATAACCCGCACTTTTAGAATAACCTTTGATTACCACACAATGCAAACCAGCATAGCTGTTAAAAAGAATTACATTTGTTATACTAACCTTCAGTGTTATAAATATAGTTTTAAATTAGTTTGATTATAGATCGAATCTTACTGTTTAACCTATTTCACAAGGTGAAAGATTGATTGATAGATAGGCAAAACAATAGAACCATTGATATTTATCGATGGAAAATTCTGGAAAATTATTAAATTTAATTGTTTAATTACCTGCAAAGACGTTTAAATAGCACATGATAACTTTCGGTTCCATGTTTAATGCCTCTTAAAATACCCATGGGTGTGTCGGCATTTACATTATCATCAAACTGCATAGTGTTCAGATTCTTAACTGTTATCCAGCGGAAAATTGTTCTATAAAAAGAAGTTAAAGACTATTATTAATACCAAGGACTAAAATGTCATTTTATTGATCATTTTAATATTCAATATGAAGTCATTATAAAATCAAAACGTAGGTTTGAACCAGGGCTGTATTTACAAGTAAGCTGTAGCTTAGGGCCTCGAGTTCCAAGAGGCCTCAAAAATTTCTACAAAGAAAGAAAATTGAAATCAAATTTTTTTTTTTACAAATCGATAAAATATACTTTACTTTTATTTTATGTAATATTTAATTAATATGTTTGTTAATTATTTTCTTTTTATGATCGACTTCTAAAATTATAAAGGATTGATAAGGGGCCTCAAAGTTCGGCTTAGGGCCTCGAAATGCCCAAATCAGGCTTTGGTTTGAACAATAAATTTAACCAAAATATTGCATAAATTTTCAAAAATAAGGTATTCTTGCGTTAAAGATAAATTAAGAATATTCAGCTGAATCAAACACAGTAAGATTGTCTCGTTGAGATTATATTAACTTCTTTTTTTTGTTTTTTTTCCTTCTATAGGAAAAAATTTTCTAAAATGACTGATTCAATTACATTTCAGATCATTATTGCAAAGATAGAAAGTATAGCGACGAAAGTGGTATGAAATTCTAAGGCAATAATGGAAATTTGATGTCCTGAACTAGTTTTGTTAATGACAAACAACGAATTTGAATTTTTTACGTTTCAAAGAATTACAAATGGTATTCAAGGTAATTTATCCCATTTCTCGGTTTCCTATTATAAAAAACATAACTAGTAAAAGACACCTATTCCTTTATTGACTAGTGAACGAGTATACTTTACCTGGCTTTTTCTACATCATTAATGCAGCTGCCAATTAAGAGTCTAACCAAGTCTGTGAATGTCTGTTGATCTTCTTTCGCTACCTGTTACAAATCTGTTTAATTAGTATAATGGAGAGCAGAAGAAAAAATAATTAAAACTCGAGCAATTACTTACATTGATAGCTATTTGATCTAGATCGGAAAATATACTCGGATCACTATAGATATCTATTTTGTACATTTGTGGAGGCCCAGGAGGAGGTGGATGAGTGGGATAAGGAACTAATTCTTCAGCATAATACCCGTCTCTATCATTAGATGTTTGATTCTAAAGGAAAGGAAATTTGCATTTCTGTAGCGATAAATGAAATGAATTTTAAAAGTATACATTATTTACTAACCACAGTAAATTCTTGTCTTTTTTCGTTAATGAGATTCATCATTTCTCTACTATGTTTTTCCACTAATTCCGCAGTAGCTGCCCTTTCTTGTTCTAACAATTTTCTAGTGAGAGATTCTTTTTTCCTATCTAATTTGATCGTCATATTCTTTTCTAGAGCATCTCTTTCTTTCTGATGTTTAATAGTCAAAGCTTTCTCCTCTTCGGTACTGATTTTTCTCTTCTTAATACGCATTTCTTGGTGGAATCTACTAGTAAGTTTTTCTAATTCTTTCTCCCATTCTTCCTATCATAAAAAAATTAACTTTAAATAACTTTTGTTTCCAATAGAATAAAGAAAAAAAGTTGTTAAGCGTTACTTTTATTAATTGGCTAATGTGGATTTCTTCTTCGACACGTTTCTTAGCAAATTGCCGATATAATGCATCTTCTTCTGCTCTATGTCTCATTTCTAGCTTTCTTTGTGTTTCCGTATCCTGCAAAGATGACACGATTAAAAAAGAAGTTAATGTATGTTCCAGACAGTTAATCTTTCACGTTCCATTCGGTTGATTTCCTCATCAGAAATATCCAAATATCGTGTTTAATATTTCATCTCATAGAGGATGTTTAAAAACAATATTGACGGATCACGATACGCTACAAGACCTAACACAATGCAAAAAGGATATCTTTATAATAAAGAAATCAATCTTCGGTACGAAAAATATTTATTTTTCTATAGAGATTTGAAAAATAATTAACACAGATAATACAGAATTGTGCAACTTAAGACACGATACATAAAAGGAATAAAAGTTCTAGAAGGAAATTCGGTCGTGACCCAATACTATTTATTCTACCAGATGCCACCTACGACCCAAATCTTAGCATCTAGAAGAATTCTTATCTAATGTTTACGCCGACTTATATGAAAACGTGATGAAATTATTCACGATTAGATAATTACGAATCTATGAACAGGTGAAAACTCAATGGAGTGTCCTTGCTAGTGTACCTGTTAACTTCTTCCTTTCTAATATTAAGAATGAATTTCTGAGGGTGAGATAAAGTTATGCCTTATAATATCTGATATGTAAATTAAAGCGTATAAATATTCATTATTTCGTCCTATCGTGTAAGAAAATTAATTAATCTCTCTATATTCTTTTATACGAAACTATTAAGCAAACTTTTTAAAAATTAAAATTGAGTATTTTTTTAGTCTCTTGTTTAGCATCTACAATTATCAATTTTATCATATCGTGATAGTAAGACATTTTAATAGTAGTTAATGAGATCCTGCTGTTTTAATTATCAAAACAATCTGATAAAATGTTCGTATCATCCTATTTTAAAATAAAAACTGTTTATGTACTGTATAGGAAGAATATGTAATTGTAAGAATAAAATTCACGTGCCATATGGAAATTATTTTGCATTCAAGTTTCACCTTGAAAACAAAATAAATTCTTTCATAAAATAAAAATATACGAATATTTTTCTGACAATATCTATTGTAAATTCCTTTCTCGAATATATATATATATATATATATATATTTTTTTTTAAGATTTAAAATAAGAAAGTAAATATTTTGATTCGCAACTGACCTACTTTAATAATTAGTCTATAAAAACAAGTAATGTGTGGAGATTTACAGCTACGATATTGTCTGATACCTTTCAGGACAATAACCTTTTTTTTATTATTTCCATATCACGGCATTTTAATGCTAATTAATGATTTTAAATTCACAATAGACTGATAAACTGACTCTTCATATCCATAGAAATGATCTTACTCTCATATACTGTTATCAAGATCAGTGAAATATACAGACACTATCGTTAGGGGTGTCGCGAATAAATTTACACGTAGATTTTATTTGTGCGCAAATCTAAATACTTTTGTACATATATTTTTGATTAAGGAAAGGCACATATTCCTTCTACTCCTTCCTGAATAGTGTCGTGATCAAGATCAGTTTCGAGTGTAGTATATCACGATTTGAATAATAGTTGTTTACGGTAGCTTGTACATAAATCATACACATTTTTTCTTTTTTGGTCCCGATCCAACTGGATGTGCCTCTTCTTTCAAAACGACCTTCACCGAAGTGAACCCACGTCCAAAAGGTGTATTTTTCCGCGTCATCCTACACTAAAGTGGACCTACAAGGTCAAAATAATTCCTTTCACCTGGCTCATACTCCCGTAGAAAAAAAATTATATATTAATTATTGTTGGAATTTGTCACGCCTCTAACAAGTTTGCCAAAGAATCAACAGCGTGAAGTGTAGGTATGTTTCGAATATCTCTAGGCATTTTTATACACAACCCTCTTCTAGAATTCTCTTCATCTTTGTAGATCATAGATATTAATATATAATTTTTTTTCTTGTTGCTAAGAGTCTACACTTCAGAACCGATTATAATAAAGCACGACATCTTTTAAAATATAAGTGGCTTTTCTAGGCAGGATGATCGTTTTTCTTTCCACTTTTAATCGCACAATCGATCATGTGATACTCGAGAATCGCGTGATTAGCAAACTGGCAATCGCGTAACCATTCCGCGATTAAACCGTCAAAATATCAAGAGGCGTGAATTTGAACCGAAATAGAAATGAATATTGACAGAAAACGGATATAAGCTGACAAATAAATTTTATTCCATAGACTTTGCTGTTGACGAATTACCAGTTTCGTCCGGTGACAGGCACTATGAGCTTTAAGACGTCATATAAAAACTACTAAATCACCTGTCCTCGTTAGGAGATCTTATGATCCATGACAACCGCAAGCTGTTCTATAACTTACTGGTATTTTTTATTCTCTTTGTTATTTTTAAAATATAACATTAAAAAATATCTACATTAACGACCCAAAAATTGATTAACTGCATTCCAAAAATCATTATATCTGGGTTTGTGAATTATTAAGATTTTTTCGCCGCATTTTAACCTTATTTAATTATGCGATTTTCTCGTATAAAAAGCGAAAAAAGTTGCTTTTTTTTAAGCGTTAAAAAAACCGTACTATCTCCTGTACGAACGTAACCAGACAAGAGTGAATAGATTTAGGTCACGTGAACCTACATAGCGTGACGTCATGTCACGAAATTATTCAGGACGTGAAAAAAAAAAGAATCGATAGAAAACACGAATAGCGATCGTTCGAGACCTAATAGAAAAAGGTCAATGCCAATTTAGGTCAAGGATTTCGTATTGTTTAATACAATTATACAATTAAGAAAAAAAAACAGAGGTCCCATCTTAGTAATTTATCGTTAACTCCGAAGAGATTCATCCAATTTTCGTCTCTTAATGATATAAAAAAACGGTTCGAGAGTAAAAACTTTCGGCTATGACGTCATCGAAAAGGAATTGACAGGTTCATATTCAGGAAGTTGTAGATCGGGTCGTTACGCATGCGTATTTTATAATCATTTATGCATATCGAGTGTGTTTACCATCCCGAAAGTGTCTAGTTTCTGGCAATAGTACGGCATTAATTGGAGATAACCAATGGTTAAGGGATCGTTTCTACGTAACGAGGTTGTTACCTGTAACACGTTGCTCGGCAGACAGACAGTGACACAATAGCAGATGAGGGAGGGCACAACCCACTGAGCAATCATCCATACTTCCTGTGCTGACAGTTAGGGAATCGTTTGCTAGAGGGACATTTTTTTTTTAACTTTCAAAACTCAAACTTTACTATACGTAGGTGTGTAAATTATGAGGATTACGACACGATTTCTTAACAGCCCAAATATTCCTTATCTGGACGACCTTTGCAATTAGATAACACGTGTATTAAGATGAAATTCGTGTTATATTTTTTTAAAATTTGAATATTAAAACATAAATTTATGTATTAACGGATCAATTGCTTAGTTACTTCGTGAATATTTTAGAGATTTTTATTCTTAATTAACGAATACGTTTCGTTGAATCTGTTCAGCGTGAGTGTATTCTACTTTTAGTTTTTCTTTCCGATGACCTAACTTTCAAATGACCAAATCTAGAGATTTTTTTTAAGGAATCAAAAGTCAACTAATTAACTGATATTTGCCCTCTGATGCTATCGCCATCTTTTTTTTTTTTCTTCAAGTTTGAATAAATTGGATTCGGGGTTAGTGAAGTAGAATTAATTACGAGTTCACTAATCAGTAACTTGACAGTTTTAATTGTTCTATCACACAGTATAAAATTGTAATAATTAGAAAAAAAAGTTTCGAGTTAGTAGCTCTATCTATTATTATGATAATTAATCTTATAAGTAAATTATTTTATATTCAGTATACATTTTAATTCAGTCTACTAATTATAATGTAACTTTAGGATTAAGTCTATTATAAGGCTCTTCAAGGAGGTTAATACATAAATTAATGATAGGATTAATTTAGAATGTGTAATATCTAATCAAATAGACCTAATCGGATTTAGAATTGAATTAATCATATACTTTATAGATTAAAAAGTGAAGTTAAAGTAAATATTTTGTCACAGTCTTAGGTAATCATCAAATATTGGAATTGGTAAACTCTATACACTCCTGTCTTTAAGAAGATTCTTGGAAAAAATAATAATTACTCATTAAGTGATTATAATTAATTGGATATTGATTATGATCAAGTGGTAAATATTCAAATTAAATTATTAAAATCAATTAAAAAGATATGTTTACATTTCCTTTATAATAGATACACGACACAGAATAAATAACGATCAACTAAATATTAAATCTGATTAGAGAATTACAAATTATGTTTTAAAAACTTACAAATTAATTAATTTTATTAAAGAATGAAATAAAATTGTATTCTGTAAGCTTACTGAAACTGAATAATCTAATTAGGATTTGTTTGTAAGATGACAGATCGAGGTATCTTTGTCAACGATAGGCAAATAGTTCAAAGGTTAAATATGATAAATATATTATCGAGAACTTACCATGTATTCATCCATTCGTTGTTCATAAACGGCGTATCTGTAACCTCTTTGCACTTTGGTAGCATTGAGACCGTGAGCTATGTGTAAAGCACTAGCATCGAACCTACCAGCTAAATTTTCTCTATGTCGGCAATCATGTTCATGAGGTTTGGGGGAGGTCAAGGCACTTTTTATGCCCAAGGCATCCGCATCGAATGTCCCCTTACCAGACCCTCGTATCTGGTCGTTGACCAAATGATTCATTTTAGGCACACTGAGGGCAGCTTTGATCCCGACCGACATACCATCGAGGTGTCCGGGTCCCGTTTTGGGCACGTGGCTCTGGCAATACACTTCTTTGTCACCTTGACTCTGTTGATTGTTGTAATAAGTTTTCAAAGTCAGTTTTGTACCGCATATCGAGCACTTAAAACAACCGTGATGAAAGAACGAAAAATCTTTTAAAGGTCCCACTTTATCGACTTGATAAACAGTCTGTCCACAACGCAGACAGTTGTTTTCGTAGCGATTCATCTCGTGGTTGTTGTTAACGCTTTGCATTTTCGCCGCTTACACTCGGCTCGACTATCGACATACACTGGAAGCCATCTTATGAGTTGCACAGCGCCCCTGCACAGAAAGCCGTTCCACCTGCTACAACGTCATCTATGTACTTGTTTGGCTGGCTCTCCCTGCCTGTCTACCTACCTGTACCTACTCGTTCACGGTAACCTGCCTACTACTCTATGCAAATTTTGGAGGACGTCAGCAGTTACATATCTCTCTCTCTTTCTCTGTGCTTATTCATTACATTTGTTAATCGTAACACACGACGTATATTTAGACACGATTTTTACTTTTTAAGTGGTAAAACGGGTAATAATCGTCATGCAAATGCTCAATATACATTTCAAACCGACCAATAGGAATCGAGTTTCGCTTTAAATTATCGTAAGGATTATTTTCCCCGACGATTAAAGGGGTAAAAAAAACTAATTAAAGTAAAAGGAAGAGAAATTTTTATTTCAGTTTACAATTTTTTGTCATTTACATAATTATATAATAATAAACATTATTTTTTAAACGCGTTTTGACCTCGAATATTGTCACCTGTATCTAAAATTTTGTTTGTTTTAAGATAACAAGAGCTGTTTTATTAGTCAAACTCTGTAATAAATCTTACACCCCTAAAAATAACATTTAAAAAAGCCTTAAGTTAATTAGTAAACACCAGACAATTTCCTCATCCGTCATGTAAAAAGTCAACTTAAAAAGAAAGTACTTAAATAGGTTTTTAAGTTTAATTAAAAGGTACAAAAATGCAGTCATTATCATATTTATTTTCATCTCCTTATTCTATTATTGACCTAGTTTAAACGGTTATTCACTCTTTTATCTTCAAGTTTAAAGTATTTTTATAGGATCAATAATGTTTACTATTTATATTAAACACGAGGAAACATAGTTTGCACGGTCGTTGAGCAAAATGAACAAGCATGGCTGAAAGAAGATCGTAATTTGTTGTTTGGAGATTTCTAAAGTATTTCCTGATCAGTACGTACCATTTATTTCCAGTTAATAGATTTCAAAGTGTATTTTAATACCCCGAAATTATCATTTGGTTTACTTTGCTGAACGTTACAGAAGTGAGTTACGTTTCAGGTGCGCATTATATTCCGAATACCACGAACTCTTCGCCATATTCTTCAATAGATTAAACTATGTCTTGCTTCATAGATCAATATAAACGTCAATACTTCGAGTAAATATTTAAACTGTTTGTAATTGGTGCTGTTTAATTGTCATAATTCCGTATAAGTTGAAAAAAATTTTTTTGTTTTTACGAATTATTCCAAGCAAGTTTTTTCCTAGTGCTTTTATCTTCTTTAACGCCTGATTAAAACCTATAAATCCTTATTTCATAAAGAAACGGGTCAATAATTTTCGCATAACCAAAAAAAAAAGTATATTCTAACAATATATGCGAGTACTTATAACGAAAACTAAAGGATGAGGGATGAGATAAAATAAAATAAAAGGAGAACGAATGTTTCTTCGACCTTGTTTAAAAAATTCAAAAACTAAAAATAATTTTTAAGAGCATTAATAGATAATTTATCTTCATTTTGAGCTATATATACACACATATTATTTTATTGAAAAATAAAAGATAATTCCTGATAATATGTAATTTAGTATTATTTATGTACATAAATAAAATAATTGTAAAGTTATTTATAAATAATTAATTTAAAATTAATTATTTAATATCTTTTAATGATAAGGTATGAGGAAAATATTTCAATTCTTTTCAATGAAATAAAAAAAGAAAAAAAATTATATTTGTGATCACTCAATTTAATTGTATAATCATTGATTTAATTTTATTTAAAAAACAATTCATTATGCAGTATGATTAGAACATAGTTTTATGCATGATCCAAGTTATCAAGGTCTACAAGGTTTCAAGAGAACGGCTTAAAATATTGACTTTTTTCCTTCATCACTTATCCTTTTCATCTGTTAATATAGCTTTTAAATTATGGCTTTCTCTCGTTACTTAATATTGTTTATACGTTATTTAGCTGAGTAAACACCTGTTCCATCTAGATACTCACACCATCTTAGGTTTAGTTTTACATACACCTGTCCCACCTGAGAATTCATTCTGAGAAGCCATTTAGCATGAATTCAACGTACCGAGTAAAAGTAGGTTAGGTGCCCTACCCCTTTTTCTAATTATCTCTGCAGAATCTAGAATTCCCATTTCATATTTCATATATATATATATATATATATATATACATGTGTGCACATTTTAGGATAAGATATATATAATATTCGGTAAAACTTACTAAAAGTCTTTAAAATATTAACAAAATATGTGTTTATAACTATTTTATATTGTATAATTAGTAAAGCTGTATTAAAATATTCCATTTTATATAGTTTAAATCAATTTTAATAAGTTCTGGAATTTAAATTTCATATCATATTGTACTTTATTGTATAGTTCAATTGAAAATACAGTATTTAAATTTGAAAAGTTAACATTTTCAGATTTTGCATTCTGAGTAGCATTTTAAATATGAAATTCTGAAAAATAATACCTTAAAAGTAACCTGAATAACAAATTTTATATTATTTTTAAGCTAATTTTATAGGAAATTAACTTTATATATATGCTAAGATATCGTAAAATGTATCTCGTATGCAGATGTTAGTGATAAATGCAAAGAATACTTATTTATTTTAGGACACAGATTTCCTCTTTCTACATATGATTTGAGGAATTTGAATATTATAGTATTTAATATAAATTCTTATATGCTTGAATGTACTAAATTGATATTGTAAGTGCTTCAATCATTTTGTTTGATAAAAGATTATAATTTGTCTGTTGGAGAATTCATTAGTCTTAGAATAAAATGAAATTTATGTCATTTGCATGTGATTTTTCTAAATGGCGTCCAGAATTATTGTTTAATATTTTATAATATAACGTAGAATATTTACAAGAGAATTATCCGTATTTAATTAAAACGATTTTTAAATTTATACACAATATATATGTATATATATATATATACAGTATATCCTTTAACATAAGTTCTGTGAGTTTTGAGTGAACCTTAATTAATAATTGAGCCTTTATCTCAATTATTAATTAGTTTGCTTCATTAGATGTTTTAATTTTGATTTATAATCTACGTATATAATTAGGTATACAGGATTAGGTCTGCATTCATTTTACTCTACTGTATTAATAGAATGTCCACCAGTGCCCGAGTGGATAAAAATCATTGAATACTGTTAATTGGTCGCGGGTTCGTACCTCACCAACCGACTGACACGTTTCTAACATAAATAAATAGGGGCCAGTTTCCCATAGAAAATCCAGAGAAGCATCCAGATCGCCCATGTTTTGTATTGCCTTATCCCATTACTCGTTAATCCTGTATAAATGGAATAATATCAGCGTGAATGTTGCGTAAAGTGACGGTCTATATGTTTGAAATCATTAGTTTTAAAGTTAATTTTCCTGTAATTTTAAAAAAAAAAACTTTATAGAGCATTTAACAAGTTCGATCTGTCAAATTTTTAAAGCAAATAACTTCAAAAATTTTATAAACATTACAGTTTTAATCTATTTATAGAGTGCTGTTATAATCTACAGCTTTTTAGGCTACTACGCAAGTGTGAATATTTTAAATAATAAGATGAAAAAAGTTAACATTTTTCTGCATAATAATTCTAAATATTAGTATAATAAATATTTAATATAGGGTAGATCAACTTTTATTGTGGTTTCTATAAAATTTATGAAAATTAAGGGCAATTTTTCCAATTTCTTCACGATGATGAAAGAAGAAAATAGAAATCACGCTTTAAGATCTGCATTTCATATTGATATGGAAGTATAGAAGACGTCATAACATATGCAAATTGAAAGCTTTAAGACAATAGACGACTATAATTAAAGTATACAATTAAAAATAGAAGATACAAACGTATGTTCAATGCTATGTACAGAAAAAAAAAACCTATTTTATAATATGAAAATACAGTCAGTCAGTCTTTATTTAAAGTGCATACGCACATATCTGGCCCGCTAGGTGCATTACCAGATAAGTATACATAGGAATTATTTACATATTAACAGTACAAATCAATAGCACACAAAACATTATAGTCAGTTGAAGTAATACAAAGGAAAATAATATAAATACTGTTTTACATAACGCAATAAACAGTAACATAATAACATACAGGATTTACAATAAGATATACAGTAGACTATTCAAGTATAATACCTTGTGGTATACATATTAATAAGAAATTAAATATGAAAATATGAAAATACAGACAAACCTCTATATTGCGGCCACTGACGAGAACAAAAAAATGGCCGTTATTAGGAGGTTATTTTGTATGCATTTCTAAAAAGACCGCCGTTTAGAGGTGGTCGTTGTTGAAGGTTCGACTGTATATATTCAATCAACTATTCATTTATACATTACAAAGCATTTCTAAAGTAAAATAACATTAAAAACTCTATACTCTTTTTATAATAACATTGAAAACTCTTTTTTATAGTTTAATATTTATATATTTACAAGCAACAGAATATCTCGCTATTTAATGAAGCTTTGAACGGAAGATTCCATATTCAAGATAGCATGAACATGATTTCTTTACATGTGATGGCATCAGAAACTTTTTAATTTTTTATACAGTAAAACCTGTGTAAAACGGAACATACAAATGGAATTTAGCTGCTGTTACGCCAAAAAATTCCGCTTTATTCAGGTTTTCTGTTTTCATTTTAGACGGGTTTTCAGTTTTACAATAGTATTTTAGATTGTTAATTTCGAGATTTATTTTCCATTTTCATAGGTTTCTGTTTAGTTGTGAGTCCGTTTAGACAAGTTTTTTTTACTATATATTTAAATATATATTATAATTTAATAATATTAATAATTTATAATATTTTTCAATTTATAAAATCTTTATAAATAAATAAGTTTTTATGTGAGTTTTAATTACATAATAGCCTTTAGGTTTAGTTTTACATACACCTGTCCCACCTGAGAATTCATTCTGAGAAGCCATTTAGCATGAATTCAACGTACCGAGTAAAAGTAGGTTAGGTGCCCTACCCCTTTTTCTAATTATCTCTGCAGAATCTAGAATTCCCATTTCATATTTCATATATATATATATANAGCAGAGGTCCCCAAAGTGGTCGATAAGGCATTTTCGGGGATCAATGAAAGACCCTTCACTGTAAATAAATATGAAAACGGTCTATGGATTAATACTGACTCACCAGGTTTATTTATTTATTATTAACTGTGTTATCAAAAAAAAGAAGAGGGATGTCGAGGAATCCTTGAAGGGATCGACAGTCCATGTAGCCTATCATTATTGTAATCTTTTAGAAATAAATATTGCAGTGTAATAATATTGATGCACCTCTTTAGTTACAATTTATGTTATACTAATAAGAAAATATATATTTATACTATAAAATTACTTATAAATATTGTAAGAATTACTTTTAATACTTGCAAGGATAATCTTTAAATATTGTGTAAGTGATTTTACTTGTTTCGCCACAGGAATATTAAAAACAAAACGAAATTAATAATGGGCCAGATGACCATGATATATTCTTCGACTGTTATGAAATCCGGATTTGAATCTGATTTCTCGTGAGTTCAATTATAGGTTGAGGTATCGTTCCCTATCATTCATTCACTCCAATGACCTCCTACTACAGGTCAGACTTGACAATAATAGAGAAAATTGAGGCCGTTAATATAAATAAGCGTTGTATATTTATGCTAAACATTATAAATCTATATTGAAAATGATAGAAATATTAAAATGTGAAAATTCTTAAATTCTTATATAAAATCAACATTATATATTTACTATTAACTTTTATGAATCTGAAAAATTAACAATTGATAATGTGATAATTTTGTTGTACAGGCCTACATATTTATTTATTTACATATTTTATACATAAATACATTATCAAAAATAAAAAAATTACTGTTTATAGCTTCGTAAATTTTAAATACTGCGCTTTATCCAGATCAAGAGAGGCGAAATTTATAAATTCACGGAAGAATCGTAGAAATAGCATAAATAATTTTTCTACAGTAATTACAGAAGTAAATTTTTCTATATGTAAAGACACGAGAGCATGTAACTAAATGGAGAAATCTATTAATTACTATATTATAAATTTAACTATAAAGAAATTTAAACATGTAAATTGCATCACGATCAACAAGGATTTTTTTAGATTATCCTTTTTTATTTTTATATTTATTAAAGAAACAAATAGTAGACGTAACGAATTTTTCATTTATTTTCAGGTGATGATTTCATTAAATTTTTTACTTAGAATAAATTTAAATTCATTTGATATGCACACAAAACAAGAAGGCATAAATTATCCAAACCACTAAGATATATTCGTATCTACTTAAATGGTCTAACACAACTATTATATATACTTACTTATATTGTAAGCAATTTGATAGCTAAAAAGTGTATATATATATGTGTGTATTATAATAACATAAATCCGTCCCTTAAATCAATTTAACAATTTCAAAGTTAAAATTTCCAAAAGATTCGACATATGTAGTTATTTAGATAGAGAATAAGAACTGTTATACATTCGACATACCACGGAATCGTGTACCACTACTCAACGCTGTCTAGGGAGACATTCAGCAGTCCAAATGCAACCAAATTTAGCACAGTGAAATTTCAGAACATTCGGAAGAAAATTTGGTGGCCTTAAAACACAGTATCACATCCCTCGTGAGAAGTACCACAGAGGAATAATTAGGGTGGACGTTGAACACGTTGTTCCTCGCCTTTAGATTTTACACCTTCAGAATGGAGATCATGGTCTCTGCATAAGATCTCTGCAGAGCATGAGGGTCTTTCTACAAATAGTGTTTGCTCCTTGCAACGCCAAAAGTGCCAGAGCGGTGAGTTTTGGTACTTTTTTTCGGAAATGCCTTCCACGTGTTCTAAAATGTCATCATACCACATTTGATTTCAGTTAGACTTCTAAATATCTGTTTACAATAACATTGAAGAGGAGTACATTTTATGAATATTCATAAAATACTACTTTATGACATTTTTTGAAAACTAAATTAGAATAGAGTTGACTCGAAATTAAACAAGCGGTTATAAAATATAGATTTTATATATTTTTTAGAAACTACAAGAAATTCAGTCTACTTACTAGAAAATGAATTTGATCTGATAACAGATCTCGAGTATATTCCCATACACATACGTTGTATATTTTATATTTTTATCACAAATATAATTATTATTAATTTAAATATTCAATTGGCAAATGAATATAAAGAGCGTAAAATACAGTATATAGAAGCAAAGAAATTCAATAAAAAATCTAATAGTCAAATTCGAAGTTATTAAAGAAGAAATTAATGATTATTGCAAATTTATGCGGGTTTATAAATTAATAAAGCGTATTTCGGCTTGTAAATAAAATCGTTCACTATTTTATTGTTCATTTCTTGATTTATCCGAATTTATGTGATTGATGTGCTCTTTTAAATTGAGGCAAAGACCTTTTCTGGATAAATAATTGTGTGTTTTGTAGGAACTTTTGTACAACTAACAATAAATTCGAGATGCCCAGCAACAATAGACACCTGAAGCTTTCTATAGACAATTATCCCCTATTTATCTGTTGGAGAAGTAAATTAAACCCAGAAAATTCCACTTGGCCAGTCCATTGGTCAGGCACGAACCCACGACCAGTGTTTAGTGGTTCATCCATTTGGCCACTGGTGAACCTCATACAATCCAACCGTTACATAAAAGTAAATAAATACAGTATTTTTTTTTTAAGATAATCGAGTTTTCTTTAAAAAAATTTGACACTTATTTCAAAAACATTTTTACTTTTCTCAGTTTTTGATACACAAAAAGAGCCATTTCTGTAGACTAAACATTTTGATTTAGTATTAAACAAAAGTTTGTTATAAAATGTTACAGTTTTCAACGATAACCTACAATATTTCCGTCATAAATTTAACAAAATAAACTCGAATTAATTTATTTAAACGCATTAATTAATATTTATTATTCAAGATTTTATTTACATTTAAAAAAAAGATATAATTAAAAAATTTACGTAGATTAAAACTTCAAAATACAGTAATTATTAAAATGATTCTTTATGACTTTTTCACAGAAATTGATAATTTTTATATTAATTTGCACAAATGATATCTTCTATGAAGAATTGTAAATTATTTTCTTTAATTAATAATTTAATTACATTTAAATGAATGAAGTACGAAGGAATGTTTAAAAGAAACATTACCGGAATAATATAAACAATATGAGTGCAAGAGTTAAGTGTAAAAGATATATTTTACAAATATATTTTTTATAGTTATGTAACTATAAGGAAATAACACATTGTGATAAAATACATTTTATCTCGAAACTATGAACAAGTTTTAAATGCAATAATTAGAGTCCTTTACTTCTATTAAATTAATTCGTGTAGGACTGTTTCTTTGAAGAAACTCAAATTTGAAATTTGCCTAATGAAAATTCTATAAAATTGCCTTTGGCAAATAATTGTGCTAAATGTTAAAGACATTTTAATCTTTAACGAAGTTTCACTTCAGGTAAATAGTACGCTATAGATATTGTCGCCTCGATTTTACAGCAGAGGTCCCCAAAGTGGTCGATAAGGCATTTTCGGGGATCAATGAAAGACCCTTCACTGTAAATAAATATGAAAACGGTCTATGGATTAATACTGACTCACCAGGTTTATTTATTTATTATTAACTGTGTTATCAAAAAAAAGAAGAGGGATGTCGAGGAATCCTTGAAGGGATCGACAGTCAAAAAAGCTTTGGGGCCCCTGCTTTACAGTATAGAAAGTACTTACATCACAGAAATTTCATTAAGTTTTATCATGAGTATTTTCTACAATGTAAGTCCTCTGTAATAAATATTATCATATATACAAACGTTTTTAATTTTATCGGTGATAATAAATAAAGATTTTTATAAAAATAAATCTTATGATGTGTTGTAATATAATTTTCCTATATTATTCCTATCTTTCGATAAGCCTCAAACACAAACTATAGACTACATATTTTTTCATTTATGCTTAATATATACTACCTTTAACCTACTACATTGCAAAACTATGTAAATATGCATCTGTATCACCACATTTTCTAATTAGTTTCTCATTCATGGGATATATAAAAATCATAATTTTTGCCATTCTCCATTTTCGTCCAGCATAAACTTCCATAAAACGGTTGGTGGTCTCGGATGAGGACTTACAACTGCATCGCTTACAACTTCCCAGATCAATCTGGCTGTTCTTTCCAAAGGAGGTTTCAATTGACAGTCATCCATTGTCAGTGGCAATGTTTTTGATTCACCATCTTTGATAATTGTGCTGAGTCCACAATAAGAATATCTAGAAAAAAGAAAGGAAGGATAAATTCAGTAGCAAAAATTTAATTCTAGATTAATTTATTCACAACTTACTTCTGTCCATAACTGTCATGAATCAATATTTTGTCTAACATCCACTCGTCTAATCCGTTATATATCCATCCTCGATACTTCGTATATTTAATTGTAAATTGAGTTAAATTGCGTATTTTCGGATGCGCTACTATCAATCCTTGTATCACTTGGGTATCCGTTATTTCTTGGGATTCGCTAAGATTATGTAAATCTTTAAAATTACTTGCTATCGATCGAAATAAAAGAAATGAATTTTGAATATCAAAGAAGTTTTTTCCTATTGCGTTTAATAAAAACCAGAAATAATAGCCATAAAAAATGAATAATGGCATAGTTGATTCTGATGTGAAAAATGAAGAGGTTACTTACTGAGATAGAACAAAAGTTTCATTGCTGCTGTCTTTAGAAATTAAAGTAATTTCAAACTTTCCCCACGTTTTGCCTTGTCCTTGACTATTCATCATAGATACTTTATATTGATTGGCTGAAAGTTATAAATTTTTAACTACATTATATATACATTACATATAATAGTGACTTATAATTCTATACCTTTTATAATATAGTAAATTTTATTTTCTTTAAATTATATATAGTTTATTATAATGCATATGACAAACCAACAGAAAATGTTTTTGATAAAATGTAAACTTTAATGAATTGCCAAATACTAAAGCATAACATTTTGTCTATTAAATACTGAAAAATAGTTCAGTATTTAATAGGCGATTTTCTAATATTAGAAAATCGTTCAACAATTTCATTTTCAAAATATAACGTTATAATTATAACAAGTTGTTGCGAAAATGCTATCTATACTGCTTAGACTATTTATAACCTTATTATAAGCATAATGGAGAATACAAATGTTTAACCTAACTACTTTTTATGTCGTTCTAATCTGTTATAAATGAGTTTTTCTATTCTGGAAATGGTCAGATATTTAACTGAAGACTTTTTTAATTAGAAAGTTTTATAAAATTTACTAGTTTAAATTAATTATAGTTTCCAGATTCAAAATTCTATATTCATCTATAAGATTGAAAAATCTAGAAATTTATTTCTACTGTATATGAAAAAAACGCCGATAAATAATGTATATAAAGCAAAATTAGAATTTTGCTATTCACTTACCACAAAATGGTTCAGTTTCTCTAGTTACAAGGTAAAATTTTCCTCTTCCTTTTGCATGATATCCCATTTGTCCACATCCATCACCGGAACAAGGGATGCATTGACCCGAAATAAATTTTTCGAAGCTTTCACAGTTAAATGCGGTAAAAATACACCCAGGAAGTATGGAATCGATGAAGAAACGGAAAGCTCTTCTGTGATTACATAAACTTTGCCAATTTCCATCTACAAATATTTATACAAAAGTTATAAAGAAATTACATTTCATATTGCAAAATTTAACGTAATTATTTGTCATAAACATACAGAAAATATCAGATATGGCTCCAATAAAGATGTTATTGCAACCGACTTGTATTCTTCCGCCGTTTGGGTAGAAATCTGCATGCCCCATTGGTTCGAAAGAACCAAGACCGCCTTTCAAGAAACTATTTCCATTGGAGTGAATTACATCTATGTAATCTGCATCGGATGGATCTAGTCTCACCTTTGCACTATACCCTTCAAACAGGGGTGAAGCAGGATCTAACCCTAGAATAAAACTTAATTTAAAACTTCTGAAAAATGTCTTTAATTATATCAAATTCTCATATGTTTTTGGAAGTGTACCAGTGATCCTCTTGAGATGCTTCAACTCTCTTCCTGCGAATCCTGCAACGTGAGCTCCCAAAGAGAATCCGATTAGGTGATAGTCTTGATTCGTTGTGCCTCTTTCGTAATTAATCATCTTGATGAGTAATGCAATTTCTTTGCCGACCAACTGACAATTAGCTGCTGCTTGAACGTAGTTTGGAAGGGCACATCCTTTCTCCCAATCGACCACGATGACATTTACATCTTCCTGTGGATGTAGCATGTTTACCATCAGCTTTCCTCTTAATAAACATGTAAGGAAACAGGATATCTCGATAAAAACGATTTAATTGTAATTTATTACTAATTACAACTACGAATTAACTTACAACAAACAGGAGAGCTTCGGTCATCTGTTTCACCCAAGCTCTTCTCGAACTGCTACCAAATCCATGTATAATTATCTTAATAGGGTTACTTCCGTTGAAATGAGAAAAATATAAAGAAGAACTGTCATTATAGTGAAGTAAGTCACCTTCTATGGCATTTTTTCGAGTATGGAGTATAAATTTCGTGCCAACGACGTCAGGTGAAGCAGGCAAAGTATTTAAATAATCAAACGCGCCGTCATCTTGAAAGCATCCAACTTTACTATAACAAACTCGTCCTTCTGATCTTCTTTGAATATGATGATGAGGTCTTTGTGCCTTTTTTTTCTTCATCTCCCGCCATCTAGCTAGTGAGGTGAAGATCGCTTTCCAAACTTCATAATCGCTTGGCTCGTCATCGTCCAAATTTTTAAACAGAGGATATTGGTAGAAAGATAACGTTGTGTAAACAGTAGCTATAATAATAATAATTTAAAAAATTAGATAATCAGGATCCACGCCGTTTTGGTTCGCTCTAATTTTTCTTTCAGACCCGAATGCTTATTGATGAGTGATGGCACCAAAACTCATTTAATAAGAAAGCATTATAGAAAGATAAAAGAATACGTTTCGAACTGATAACTCTTTCGCACTTGATATTGTGCTTTGTTATCAATCAATGACCGTTTGACCTAGAAGAATTCCATCTTTTCTCAAAATCTGATAACCCGACCCACCCAACTATCTGGGTCAATAATTTTAAAAATAATAATTACAACACCAGTTTGAAGAGTCGAGTTCCTTTTTTTTTCAATGTTAATATTTTCTATGCAAATTTATAGTTGGATATTACTAATCATTTTGTGGGAATTAATTGGAACAGGATGTTACATACTCAGACCTGTTTAGTGCGTCATAAAATTTTAAAAAATTTGGGTTACTTTAGGAATAACTTCAAACTGACCTTGTTAATCTCGATAATAATTTATTATTATTACAAATTAAGATAATTCTCATTTAACTTTTGTACATTTATCTAATGAACAAAGTTTAAAATAGAATCAATAAAGCGGTTCCAAATCAAGATGATAATGAAAAGATTATTTTTCTTTCCGGTAAGGAATAAAGATAGAATATAAATAAACCATGTACTTTCCCTATAATGATTATAGAAGAGGAAAATGTAATTTTAGTTTCATTCATAATTCATCTGTTGAACCTTTTTACACCACCTTCAGTCACGGTCACAATCGCTTGACCTCACAAAAGATAAGATTAAGTGGTTCAGGGTCACTGACATTTGTTACAACACAGGTCACATTTCCACTTACACAGGTACTTTTACCTGACTTTATGGTCAATCTTTTATAACAGACTGACAACCGAGCGAAATAAATAAATTCTTATATAAACAAGACCATCACGAATACATCCAATACCATCCAATGGTGTATATATTTTAAAACAAATTGCTTTTTAACTTAAAAAAACGCTAATTAAATCTTCTTAAAAATCTAATTTTTGTATAAGATTAAAATAATTAAAAAAAAAAAAAACACTTACCTGATAATAATACCAAACGTAAATATAGCATTATTTGGGAATGAGATCTTTACATATATTTTATGTCACGCAAATAAAATATATGATTTCGCCTTATTTAAGGTCCATTATAAGTGATGCGATGTACAGTACCATGTGCTCGCTATTGATGCTTCTATAGCAATAAAGAGAAGTGCTGTCTTTGTAGCGCGCAGGTCATTCTGACAGGAAACAGGAAGCGACTTTTTTCCCCTCCTCCTCCAATTGCTTCTAGCCATTTTATTCACGTGATCGGAAGTACGGGAACATCATCTGTTCAGCAGATTATACGGACCATAGAAAAAAAAAGCGACTATTCGGCTTAGTACGATTTAAAAAATTGTATTTGCATTTAAATAATTTTGTTTATTATGTACGGTACTTTGCGGGTTCCGGATCTATCAGTCGAAACGGGATTTAAAAAAGGGTACATAAAAAAGTGCATATTACCGAGTTTTTCATACGAAAAGATGTGATTTATATATCTAAAATTAAGATCGATAACATAAGGATATGTTAAAATGTCCATAGATTACATGTTAAAATGCGGATCTCAGCAAATTAATTATACTTTTTTTTTATTTTTGCTTTATTTATGAACTCGAAGATATTATTTTAAATTAAATTAACCGAAAAATTAATTCTGAATTGGCGTATTTAAAAAGGATATAAGTATAGCTTAAAGCTGAAAAATTTAACTTTTCCATATTTTTGTGAATGCAGTAGCGCATTATAGTTTCATGGGGCCCGGGCAAATTTGAATTAGGGGGCCCCATGTATAGTATTGACTTCAGGAATTTTTCTTCGGGGAAATAGTTTCTTATAAAGACTGTTTTGGGGCCATTTTTGCCCATATGATAACGCGCCACTATTTAAATGTCAAGTTTTTTGACTTTTAATATCTCAACATAAACATCGAGAAAACGGAGTTTTTGCTTCATTTCTAATCCCTCTTCGTTCTTACCACATATTAGATAATGCTTAATCAATTGCTTAATCGTTTCGATATAATATTTAGACGATAAAATAATGATGCAATTTTCCTTGATTGCTTACCTCTTAAATAAACAAATAAAAATGTAATCGCTTACCGTGTCAAATGCACGTTTATAAAATATCTAATACAAAAAAATAAATTCTAGAATTTTTCTCATACATTAAGAGGAAGTTAATTTTTTTTTTCTGTAAAGTTTATCCAGATAAGGTCATTGATGAATTTAAAATGTATATTGTTTTGTTGAAAGCTCGGTCATGAATTTTACCCGAGGATAAATTGTTTTGTGTGTGATTATAGACTATATATGGAGTAAATGCACTAGCCATTTAGTAAGAGGGAAAAAAAGGCAGTGAAGTAAAATTGTAAAAGCAAATTGGTTCGGTTGACTTGTTAACCTTAAGCTAAACATAAGTCCGGAAGTACTGTTTTTGGATTTTACTGGCTTAATAATTACAGTTCATCTTGATCCATCAAAACTCTATTATAAAAATTTCACAGTTTATGATGGATATATTATATGTTATACATATATTTTTTGTTAATAGTTTCCTTCGGGATATTAATTTTAGCAACATTTTGACTATAAATAAAATTTTTATCGTTAATTCCAAGAACTTGATAATATATATAGGCTAGGTACTTTATATGAATTCAGACTTATCCATGTTCAAAGGGCATAAAAAAAAAAGAAGTAATTTTAGATAGTTTTTGAAGTACTGTATTTAATTTTAAAATATTCACAATCAGAAATATTTTTATAAATATTTAACTTGTATTTTTGAATGTAATCCATTATTTAACAATTCGAATTGCTTATATTAATTTTATCAGAGTTCCATCAATAATAACTATGATCTCAAGGACAAATTATAACTTTTTGCTTTAGTGCATTGCATAATCTTAAAAAAATATATTAAATCATTAAAAAACTAACTTTATAAATTTTGCACTTATTTACAATTTGGGTTTAAAAAGAATTCTTAAACATATTTAATAAATTAACAAACATTTTAATCAATATTCTGTAGTTTTCATAAAATGAAAATGCAATATATTATGCATGCAAACTATGTTATAAAGGTCATACACTTCAAGATGTCCAATAAAAAGTGAAAAATTAGCTTACTTTACAACGTTATTTTTATTAGGAGGATAAATGTAACTAGTAACTTATATTGTATAGAATATATTAATAAAATGAGGCAGATATTTTGCCTGAAACAATTTCAATATATAATAAATTATTTATTNATAGCCTAAATATTGAACTAAAAATTGATTTTTAAAATGTATGTATAAAATGATTGATTCTTAATTTAAAAGAATGATTTCGTATTCACAAAGAGAAGGAAATTTTATGTTAATTTATGGAATTTAATGCGCTTTTATTGCTGTGATAAGATCACAGCATTTCTTATTGAATTTGTTTACTTATGTAAGTGTAAAATCCTCGTACTGCCATCTGTTGTGTAACAGAAACATTAAATATGGAGTTTTAAATCATAAAAATGTTTATTTGTTAGCAAAAAATATATATAAAATAATGTTTAATATATTCATAATAAAAATAATGCTAACTGGACATAAAATCTACGATAGATTATCTAACTGTTAATCATGTAGCCTATCATTATTGTAATCTTTTAGAAATAAATATTGCAGTGTAATAATATTGATGCACCTCTTTAGTTACAATTTATGTTATACTAATAAGAAAATATATATTTATACTATAAAATTACTTATAAATATTGTAAGAATTACTTTTAATACTTGCAAGGATAATCTTTAAATATTGTGTAAGTGATTTTACTTGTTTCGCCACAGGAATATTAAAAACAAAACGAAATTAATAATGGGCCAGATGACCATGATATATTCTTCGACTGTTATGAAATCCGGATTTGAATCTGATTTCTCGTGAGTTCAATTATAGGTTGAGGTATCGTTCCCTATCATTCATTCACTCCGATGACCTCCTACTACAGGTCAGACTTGACAATAATAGAGAAAATTGAGGCCGTTAATATAAATAAGCGTTGTATATTTATGCTAAACATTATAAATCTATATTGAAAATGATAGAAATATTATATTAAATATGTGAAAATTCTTAAATTCTTATATAAACAAGACCATCACGAATACATCCAATACCATCCAATGGTGTATATATTTTAAAACAAATTGCTTTTTAACTTAAAAAAACGCTAATTAAATCTTCTTAAAAATCTAATTTTTGTATAAGATTAAAATAATTAAAAAAAAAAAAAACACTTACCCTATATGGAGTTAAGTAGANTCTTTAATTAATAATTTAATTACATTTAAATGAATGAAGTACGAAGGAATGTTTAAAAGAAACATTACCGGAATAATATAAACAATATGAGTGCAAGAGTTAAGTGTAAAAGATATATTTTACAAATATATTTTTTATAGTTATGTAACTATAAGGAAATAACACATTGTGATAAAATACATTTTATCTCGAAACTATGAACAAGTTTTAAATGCAATAATTAGAGTCCTTTACTTCTATTAAATTAATTCGTGTAGGACTGTTTCTTTGAAGAAACTCAAATTTGAAATTTGCCTAATGAAAATTCTATAAAATTGCCTTTGGCAAATAATTGTGCTAAATGTTAAAGACATTTTAATCTTTAACGAAGTTTCACTTCAGGTAAATAGTACGCTATAGATATTGTCGCCTCGATTTTACAGCAGAGGTCCCCAAAGTGGTCGATAAGGCATTTTCGGGGATCAATGAAAGACCCTTCACTGTAAATAAATATGAAAACGGTCTATGGATTAATACTGACTCACCAGGTTTATTTATTTATTATTAACTGTGTTATCAAAAAAAAGAAGAGGGATGTCGAGGAATCCTTGAAGGGATCGACAGTCAAAAAAGCTTTGGGGCCCCTGCTTTACAGTATAGAAAGTACTTACATCACAGAAATTTCATTAAGTTTTATCATGAGTATTTTCTACAATGTAAGTCCTCTGTAATAAATATTATCATATATACAAACGTTTTTAATTTTATCGGTGATAATAAATAAAGATTTTTATAAAAATAAATCTTATGATGTGTTGTAATATAATTTTCCTATATTATTCCTATCTTTCGATAAGCCTCAAACACAAACTATAGACTACATATTTTTTCATTTATGCTTAATATATACTACCTTTAACCTACTACATTGCAAAACTATGTAAATATGCATCTGTATCACCACATTTTCTAATTAGTTTCTCATTCATGGGATATATAAAAATCATAATTTTTGCCATTCTCCATTTTCGTCCAGCATAAACTTCCATAAAACGGTTGGTGGTCTCGGATGAGGACTTACAACTGCATCGCTTACAACTTCCCAGATCAATCTGGCTGTTCTTTCCAAAGGAGGTTTCAATTGACAGTCATCCATTGTCAGTGGCAATGTTTTTGATTCACCATCTTTGATAATTGTGCTGAGTCCACAATAAGAATATCTAGAAAAAAGAAAGGAAGGATAAATTCAGTAGCAAAAATTTAATTCTAGATTAATTTATTCACAACTTACTTCTGTCCATAACTGTCATGAATCAATATTTTGTCTAACATCCACTCGTCTAATCCGTTATATATCCATCCTCGATACTTCGTATATTTAATTGTAAATTGAGTTAAATTGCGTATTTTCGGATGCGCTACTATCAATCCTTGTATCACTTGGGTATCCGTTATTTCTTGGGATTCGCTAAGATTATGTAAATCTTTAAAATTACTTGCTATCGATCGAAATAAAAGAAATGAATTTTGAATATCAAAGAAGTTTTTTCCTATTGCGTTTAATAAAAACCAGAAATAATAGCCATAAAAAATGAATAATGGCATAGTTGATTCTGATGTGAAAAATGAAGAGGTTACTTACTGAGATAGAACAAAAGTTTCATTGCTGCTGTCTTTAGAAATTAAAGTAATTTCAAACTTTCCCCACGTTTTGCCTTGTCCTTGACTATTCATCATAGATACTTTATATTGATTGGCTGAAAGTTATAAATTTTTAACTACATTATATATACATTACATATAATAGTGACTTATAATTCTATACCTTTTATAATATAGTAAATTTTATTTTCTTTAAATTATATATAGTTTATTATAATGCATATGACAAACCAACAGAAAATGTTTTTGATAAAATGTAAACTTTAATGAATTGCCAAATACTAAAGCATAACATTTTGTCTATTAAATACTGAAAAATAGTTCAGTATTTAATAGGCGATTTTCTAATATTAGAAAATCGTTCAACAATTTCATTTTCAAAATATAACGTTATAATTATAACAAGTTGTTGCGAAAATGCTATCTATACTGCTTAGACTATTTATAACCTTATTATAAGCATAATGGAGAATACAAATGTTTAACCTAACTACTTTTTATGTCGTTCTAATCTGTTATAAATGAGTTTTTCTATTCTGGAAATGGTCAGATATTTAACTGAAGACTTTTTTAATTAGAAAGTTTTATAAAATTTACTAGTTTAAATTAATTATAGTTTCCAGATTCAAAATTCTATATTCATCTATAAGATTGAAAAATCTAGAAATTTATTTCTACTGTATATGAAAAAAACGCCGATAAATAATGTATATAAAGCAAAATTAGAATTTTGCTATTCACTTACCACAAAATGGTTCAGTTTCTCTAGTTACAAGGTAAAATTTTCCTCTTCCTTTTGCATGATATCCCATTTGTCCACATCCATCACCGGAACAAGGGATGCATTGACCCGAAATAAATTTTTCGAAGCTTTCACAGTTAAATGCGGTAAAAATACACCCAGGAAGTATGGAATCGATGAAGAAACGGAAAGCTCTTCTGTGATTACATAAACTTTGCCAATTTCCATCTACAAATATTTATACAAAAGTTATAAAGAAATTACATTTCATATTGCAAAATTTAACGTAATTATTTGTCATAAACATACAGAAAATATCAGATATGGCTCCAATAAAGATGTTATTGCAACCGACTTGTATTCTTCCGCCGTTTGGGTAGAAATCTGCATGCCCCATTGGTTCGAAAGAACCAAGACCGCCTTTCAAGAAACTATTTCCATTGGAGTGAATTACATCTATGTAATCTGCATCGGATGGATCTAGTCTCACCTTTGCACTATACCCTTCAAACAGGGGTGAAGCAGGATCTAACCCTAGAATAAAACTTAATTTAAAACTTCTGAAAAATGTCTTTAATTATATCAAATTCTCATATGTTTTTGGAAGTGTACCAGTGATCCTCTTGAGATGCTTCAACTCTCTTCCTGCGAATCCTGCAACGTGAGCTCCCAAAGAGAATCCGATTAGGTGATAGTCTTGATTCGTTGTGCCTCTTTCGTAATTAATCATCTTGATGAGTAATGCAATTTCCTTGCCGACCAACTGACAATTAGCTGCTGCTTGAACGTAGTTTGGAAGGGCACATCCTTTCTCCCAATCGACCACGATGACATTTACATCTTCCTGTGGATGTAGCATGTTTACCATCAGCTTTCCTCTTAATAAACATGTAAGGAAACAGGATATCTCGATAAAAACGATTTAATTGTAATTTATTACTAATTACAACTACGAATTAACTTACAACAAACAGGAGAGCTTCGGTCATCTGTTTCACCCAAGCTCTTCTCGAACTGCTACCAAATCCATGTATAATTATCTTAATAGGGTTACTTCCGTTGAAATGAGAAAAATATAAAGAAGAACTGTCATTATAGTGAAGTAAGTCACCTTCTATGGCATTTTTTCGAGTATGGAGTATAAATTTCGTGCCAACGACGTCAGGTGAAGCAGGCAAAGTATTTAAATAATCAAACGCGCCGTCATCTTGAAAGCATCCAACTTTACTATAACAAACTCGTCCTTCTGATCTTCTTTGAATATGATGATGAGGTCTTTGTGCCTTTTTTTTCTTCATCTCCCGCCATCTAGCTAGTGAGGTGAAGATCGCTTTCCAAACTTCATAATCGCTTGGCTCGTCATCGTCCAAATTTTTAAACAGAGGATATTGGTAGAAAGATAACGTTGTGTAAACAGTAGCTATAATAATAATAATTTAAAAAATTAGATAATCAGGATCCACGCCGTTTTGGTTCGCTCTAATTTTTCTTTCAGACCCGAATGCTTATTGATGAGTGATGGCACCAAAACTCATTTAATAAGAAAGCATTATAGAAAGATAAAAGAATACGTTTCGAACTGATAACTCTTTCGCACTTGATATTGTGCTTTGTTATCAATCAATGACCGTTTGACCTAGAAGAATTCCATCTTTTCTCAAAATCTGATAACCCGACCCACCCAACTATCTGGGTCAATAATTTTAAAAATAATAATTACAACACCAGTTTGAAGAGTCGAGTTCCTTTTTTTTTTTCAATGTTAATATTTTCTATGCAAATTTATAGTTGGATATTACTAATCATTTTGTGGGAATTAATTGGAACAGGATGTTACATACTCAGACCTGTTTAGTGCGTCATAAAATTTTAAAAAATTTGGGTTACTTTAGGAATAACTTCAAACTGACCTTGTTAATCTCGATAATAATTTATTATTATTACAAATTAAGATAATTCTCATTTAACTTTTGTACATTTATCTAATGAACAAAGTTTAAAATAGAATCAATAAAGCGGTTCCAAATCAAGATGATAATGAAAAGATTATTTTTCTTTCCGGTAAGGAATAAAGATAGAATATAAATAAACCATGTACTTTCCCTATAATGATTATAGAAGAGGAAAATGTAATTTTAGTTTCATTCATAATTCATCTGTTGAACCTTTTTACACCACCTTCAGTCACGGTCACAATCGCTTGACCTCACAAAAGATAAGATTAAGTGGTTCAGGGTCACTGACATTTGTTACAACACAGGTCACATTTCCACTTACACAGGTACTTTTACCTGACTTTATGGTCAATCTTTTATAACAGACTGACAACCGAGCGAAATAAATAAATTCTTATATAAACAAGACCATCACGAATACATCCAATACCATCCAATGGTGTATATATTTTAAAACAAATTGCTTTTTAACTTAAAAAAAACGCTAATCAAATCTTCTTAAAAATCTAATTTTTGTATAAGATTAAAATAATTAAAAAAAAAAAAACACTTACCTGATAATAATACCAAACGTAAATATAGCATTATTTGGGAATGAGATCTTTACATATATTTTATGTCACGCAAATAAAATATATGATTTCGCCTTATTTAAGGTCCATTATAAGTGATGCGATGTACAGTACCATGTGCTCGCTATTGATGCTTCTATAGCAATAAAGAGAAGTGCTGTCTTTGTAGCGCGCAGGTCATTCTGACAGGAAACAGGAAGCGACTTTTTTCCCCTCCTCCTCCAATTGCTTCTAGCCATTTTATTCACGTGATCGGAAGTACGGGAACATCATCTGTTCAGCAGATTATACGGACCATAGAAAAAAAAAGCGACTATTCGGCTTAGTACGATTTAAAAAATTGTATTTGCATTTAAATAATTTTGTTTATTATGTACGGTACTTTGCGGGTTCCGGATCTATCAGTCGAAACGGGATTTAAAAAAGGGTACATAAAAAAGTGCATATTACCGAGTTTTTCATACGAAAAGATGTGATTTATATATCTAAAATTAAGATCGATAACATAAGGATATGTTAAAATGTCCATAGATTACATGTTAAAATGCGGATCTCAGCAAATTAATTATACTTTTTTTTTTTATTTTTGCTTTATTTATGAACTCGAAGATATTATTTTAAATTAAATTAACCGAAAAATTAATTCTGAATTGGCGTATTTAAAAAGGATATAAGTATAGCTTAAAGCTGAAAAATTTAACTTTTCCATATTTTTGTGAATGCAGTAGCGCATTATAGTTTCATGGGGCCCGGGCAAATTTGAATTAGGGGGCCCCATGTATAGTATTGACTTCAGGAATTTTTCTTCGGGGAAATAGTTTCTTATAAAGACTGTTTTGGGGCCATTTTTGCCCATATGATAACGCGCCACTATTTAAATGTCAAGTTTTTTGACTTTTAATATCTCAACATAAACATCGAGAAAACGGAGTTTTTGCTTCATTTCTAATCCCTCTTCGTTCTTACCACATATTAGATAATGCTTAATCAATTGCTTAATCGTTTCGATATAATATTTAGACGATAAAATAATGATGTAATTTTCCTTGATTGCTTACCTCTTAAATAAACAAATAAAAATGTAATCGCTTACCGTGTCAAATGCACGTTTATAAAATATCTAATACAAAAAAATAAATTCTAGAATTTTTCTCATACATTAAGAGGAAGTTAATTTTTTTTTTCTGTAAAGTTTATCCAGATAAGGTCATTGATGAATTTAAAATGTATATTGTTTTGTTGAAAGCTCGGTCATGAATTTTACCCGAGGATAAATTGTTTTGTGTGTGATTATAGACTATATATGGAGTAAATGCACTAGCCATTTAGTAAGAGGGAAAAAAAGGCAGTGAAGTAAAATTGTAAAAGCAAATTGGTTCGGTTGACTTGTTAACCTTAAGCTAAACATAAGTCCGGAAGTACTGTTTTTGGATTTTACTGGCTTAATAATTACAGTTCATCTTGATCCATCAAAACTCTATTATAAAAATTTCACAGTTTATGATGGATATATTATATGTTATACATATATTTTTTGTTAATAGTTTCTTTCGGGATATTAATTTTAGCAACATTTTGACTATAAATAAAATTTTTATCGTTAATTCCAAGAACTTGATAATATATATAGGCTAGGTACTTTATATGAATTCAGACTTATCCATGTTCAAAGGGCATTAAAAAAAAAGAAGTAATTTTAGATAGTTTTTGAAGTACTGTATTTAATTTTAAAATATTCACAATCAGAAATATTTTTATAAATATTTAACTTGTATTTTTGAATGTAATCCATTATTTAACAATTCGAATTGCTTATATTAATTTTATCAGAGTTCCATCAATAATAACTATGATCTCAAGGACAAATTATAACTTTTTGCTTTAGTGCATTGCATAATCTTAAAAAAATATATTAAATCATTAAAAAACTAACTTTATAAATTTTGCACTTATTTACAATTTGGGTTTAAAAAGAATTCTTAAACATATTTAATAAATTAACAAACATTTTAATCAATATTCTGTAGTTTTCATAAAATGAAAATGCAATATATTATGCATGCAAACTATGTTATAAAGGTCATACACTTCAAGATGTCCAATAAAAAGTGAAAAATTAGCTTACTTTACAACGTTATTTTTATTAGGAGGATAAATGTAACTAGTAACTTATATTGTATAGAATATATTAATAAAATGAGGCAGATATTTTGCCTGAAACAATTTCAATATATAATAAATTATTTATTTTTTTATATTTTTAATATTAAATCTAATTTTCATAATTTTTCTAAACTTAAATTGTTATACGAAATCCCCAAATTTCAGATAAACTTTTTTTTTTCTTTATAACATTTTACAAAGTATATAAGGTTTTCATCTTAAGATGTTTTAAAATTCCAGATATTGAACATAAACATATTAAATTTGTTTATAATTAAAAAAAATATACAACAGAAACTGTTTATCTAAGTAAATATTTTAATACACATAGATACATTGTAAATAAATTTAATAAACTAATAAAATTATGTGCCTTGTAGAGCTTCACGTATTTTCTTCTTTTTATTCATCTTTTCAAGTTTTACTTCAAGTGTTTCTACAATAATAATAATTAAAGAAATTAATAAAAAAAATCTACAAATCTATAAAACTTTACTTGATATATTTTAAAATATTACATTGTTACTTATTAACAGAAATAAATGATTAGTTTTATTTACAATTATAAAAAAATATTTACCATAAATATAATTACTGTATTAATAATAATAAATAATTATATAATTAAACTATTTTCTTTCTCTATTTAAATTCTTATAGTAAGAATCTTTCATGAGTTCTTTATATCAAAAATAAAATAGTAATATTTTATAAATAACTTAAACCATTTAAGATCTGCATATCCATATTAATTCATTACTATTTTTCTTCTTTAATTCTATCCACAGTTATAATCTTCATATTATTACTTCCTACTTTTATATTAGTTCTGTCATATGTATAAGTGCTATATTTTATCTTCTATTTTATTTTATTTATTTACCTTTCTCAAATTGTCACTTAAAAACAATTTTTTCCATTATCGACTTTTAAAGATATTTATCTATTTTATCTAAATACAAGAACTCTTTCTTACTCTTTCTTTCTTTCTCTAAAAAAATACCTTCTTCAATTACAAATTAATCTTTAAATATTAAAAATACCTTCCTTAGAATAAATTTATTGAAAAATGTTTATTAAATGATTAGTCAAAATATATGTGAAAAATCTATGCAACAAGTCATTACATCTTGCAACAATTAGTTCATAACATTTTATATACTTATTTGCAAACTCTTAGGTTTTAAATTAATAAATAGGTTTATAAAAGAAGATTTATTTAGATTTATTAATTTCAATTAACTTTTATTTTAAATCTATTTTTAGATTAACTATAAAACATACATAATGTAATAAATAATCCATAACACTGATTCTCTTAGTGACTTCTAGATGAAAACAGTACTCTTTCATATATGTATATAAGAATAAGTATTTATTGATTGTAGTTTATAAGAAGTAATTTATTAGTTTAAATCCTTATAAGGTAATTGCTTAATAATACACAGAGATTGCTTAAAAAAGAAAAATTTGAGTTTGTAAATGCATAATATGATTATGTTAATAATTAAATAAAAACCAAAATCTCTTCTTCATTTAATATTCCAAATGCAGGTAGATATATTGCTACAAAAATCATTGTATTCTCATCAAGTATAGTAGATTAAACATTGTCTTTCTTAATTTTACTAAAAGCATTGAATTTAAAGATGGGAAAAACTAGTTGAACAATACCAAACTATTGACTCATAAAAAGCTAGGCCATAGACTACCAGTTAATTGAACTGGTTTATAACTATCAAGTTTTCAAAGCAGTTGAGTCAATACATTAACTGAAATTATTGTACAGTTTACACTCTTTACTAACAATTTTCATGACATTTCTAATTACCATATTCAAATTCTAACATCAATATTATTTAGATACCAGTGAATAATGTGAATCTGTAAAATTTCCATTGAAGAGAAAATATAATATATTCTTATGTAATCTGCTGATTATAATATTACATGTTAGGCTAGTACAATGTCCAATGTAATCACTAACTGGTTTGTGATAAAGAGCAAAACAATGGACACTCTTCTAATTTTATGAGAATTGTAAATAGACCTAGTTCAAATTTTCTTGGAGATCAAATCAATGTATAAGTTAAAAGTTTATTCAAAATTTATGAAATTTTTACATTATTTTCAAAACTTATTCCAATACATTAAAAATATTAATTCTAATGAAACATGTCTTATAAATTATATAAATAACAGTTTAGAAATATAACTAATAACTAAATTTTAAAATCATATTTTGCAAAATTTTGTTTTCATACTATTAACTTGCAAAGAATTTAATTAATTTGGAATTTTTTTACAGTTAATAATTCTTTAATAATTAGAAGAAATGGAGATTCAAATAAAAAATAAAAAATTATTAATACTTTTTCGAATTTTTAAAAAATTTACTTAATAGAATGTTACATAAATAAATTGATAAGATCTCTCTCAATGCTTGATGTTTATATGAGAACTTCCTGCTGTAAATTAACAATAATATTGTTTTATTTAGTGTTTTCAAATATATTGTGAAACTAACAATTTGTGGAAAACAGTTTAATGTATTTTTTTCTTTTTCTTCTTCTCCAGGAGAATCCAGACTAATCTGTTCCTTCTTTTATCACATAACTTAAACATCAACCTCTCCATCCAGTTATAATTCCAGTGCAAATTTTCTTTATTTTTTGTTAGGTAATTTAGATCAAGCTGATCTCTATTTTTGACACAAAAAAGTTTTCCTTTTTCAGACTAATTTATAAAATTTAAAATATTTTAAAATAGAAATTTGAAAATTTTCTTTATTTAAAAATATGTAATTTTAATTACATACTTTAACGTTTTGTATCTAAAGGAATATTTAATATTTATGTATTGTTTCTAGAATTCATTGAATTCTTTTGAAGTGTAAGAATTCAAGATAAATAAAAAAAAGCTTTAACATGCTTTCTCTGATGACAAAATGCAACATATTTTTATGCATTTTAATAACTTAATAATAAATATAGTAAATAAATATTTTTGAATAACAGTTTCTCAAATTTTCCGTTTTTATTCCAGTTATTAAAGAAAAATGTAATAATTACTCAAAGTTTATATAAAATGTCATTAGACATTGATTGCTATGCTTATGTAACTACTATAATTTCTAATTTTTCTTGTGTTTTCACAAGAAAAATTCTTATACCATATTTAAAAATAAATCTTTATTTATTGAAGAAAAATAATTAATTTGCAAAGAATTTTATAATAAGATCAAATTACCCTATACAGCCTAACAGCTAGTTACTTGATGAATTAACAGATAATTTCCATCAGCATATTCCATCACAAAAATATATAATATTTAACAGTTATGTAGTTTGAGAGGATCATATATGTTTACATGTTTGTCTTCATCCTTGCATCATCATTTTCTGTTAATAAATTTCTTCTTTTAATAATTAGTAAATTTGCCATTAAATTTGATATTGTATCTTTGATAGATGTGTAACTGAAAATGGAAACTTCTTTGAAATGAAATGTAAACACAAGCATAATGTTTCTACTTGTTGCCATTTTGTCATGACAAAATGGCTCATAATAAGGATTCACCAAGAAAAGTTCATCATTCCAGACTATTTTATGGTTGATGTAGACATTTTCAGAAAAAATGTTCAAGATAAAATTATCTCAATTTTTGCATTTAATTTGAATCTAAATTAAAAAATACCATGTTCCATTTAAAAAATTTAACTTTCAACCTGGATAAACCATTTTCGGCCAGTATCGGAAGTTGAAAATATCACCATTCGATAGAGCGTATCTGATTTAATTACAAAATATTTAGAATTTTTGATGAAGTTCACTTCCCTTCACTTTGAAGGGATCTGGGTCAACCTGTATCATTAGATACCATTAGATAAAAATGTGATCATGATATAGTAGCAGAAAAAAAAGCTTGTGAAATGAATCCAGGACTTATTATATTACTCAAACTGTTCTTATTTTTTGGACAAAATGTTAAATAAGGGTCTGGATTAGATAGATTTTAATAATTTAAAGATAATTTTTCACTAAGAAACATTTATTAGAAAAGTTTGTTTGATGGAAATCCTGGAATTTCATAAACATTCCTTAGATTTTCATGCAAATGTAAGTTTCTGTGAGAATTTTTCAGGCAAGTTACATTTAACTAATGTTCTATTATTATACAGGATATACATATAAGTTTGACAGTACAGTTTTTATTTCGGTATCAAAGGATGTTTCAAATCATCTATAATACCGGTACAAAATAAAAAAAAAAAAAAAAATGATGGAACATACTTCATTGGTAAATGTCTAATAAATAAATAAAGGCTATGTAATTCATTATTTTGAAAGCCAAACATCTGATTCATTAACTACGTAATTGTGTGATCGAAGACTAAGTCTACTGCTTGCACATAGTTTATGACAATGTTTTTCGTGGTCCTTTATCAAACATTTTAAAACCGGTCTACTGATGACTTTAATATTATCTTTATCAGGCTTTTAGTAAAAATCTTTACATTATTTTAAGTCATAGAAAAAATATTTTTTCTCTACAATAATTCCCACTTCCAATTTTCATTTGAATTAATTTTTCTTTTCGGAGGAACTTTTTCAGTTGAAAGACAATCCATATGAATAACTGAAATCTTAGACCAAAAAAAAAGTTGTTTTATGGTCAAGGAAGAAACAATCCTAATATCCAGTTGTCGGTTTTGAAGTTATTTATAATATAACATAGGCATAGAACAAAATTATTATACAGGATGTTAAATAAAAAGCATTCAGCATTTATAAGGTAGATGGTATGCATCATACTGAATAAAAAACGCAATCGTTTCCAAAATATTATTAACAATTTTGTATGTTAGTATCATGACTGATTTATTGGATTCTACATGTCATGTGCAATGTCAAATGATAGGATAATTTTGCCAAGTTTTTACCTTGTCCATATTACAAAAGTGTTCCATGTTTCCTCCTACTAAAATCCATGGAGGCTTGTCATCTTAGAGTCGTAAATTTTCAAAAATTTCAGATTTTTGTCAATTTGTCTCAAAAATGGATGCGTTTTTCCTTTTTTTTACTCAGTATGATAAAGTGTACTATCAACCATATAAATTCTGAATGTGTTTATTTTAACACCCTGTATACTTACAGTGACCATATTTTTTGGGGGAAAATAAAGGACATATCGAAGAAAATCAAAAAATACCTTATAAAATTCATAAGTTTATAACATTTATTACGAAAATAGTAGCATACAACAATGCATACATTAAAATTTTAAACAATCTGAATTATTACACATACACACATTGTAAAAATTTAAATAACATTAATTTTGATACTTTTCAGTAGAATTATTTTTTTTATAGCGCCGTTTCACGCTTTAAAGTCATAAAATTCCATACAGTTCATTTGAAAGTTGTATTTGATGGAAATACATGCTTCTAATGTGCTTACTTTTAAATCAGTTTTTTCATTCGTCCACATATTATTCACCAATGAAAATATTCGTTCAACGGGGGCATTAGATCCAGGGAGACAAAGAAAATTCTACGATTTTACAAATGTTTTTGAAAACAATTTCTTTTGCTGTAAAATGTTCAAAAATCTCAATCCACCTTTGATGGCAGGGCTGGTTATTCTGTCACCATTCGTCGATCTTTTCGTTTGTGACATATTTTTTTACACATGAAACTTCATCAAATAATTCACCGTCGAGTATATTTACGGACCAATGATTCGAAATAAAGATATAGCTTTCCTCTACTTTCGCCCACAAAGGGATTTCGCATAATGTGACCCATTCAAACACCTCTATTTCAATAAAAAACATGTCCCAATTATTTAGATAATCTATGCACGTTTGATAAAATGTGTACACAGCATCATTGAATTTTTTGGCTTGTATATTTTCTGATTTTTCTAATGCTAAGACCACTTTTCTAATAACAATAGGAAGAAACCCCTCATTTTTTCTTTCAACTAACTTTAGCTTTAATTAACAAGTGTATCATCCACCAACTAGAGAGTTAAAAAACTATCACAAAAATCCCCATAAGAGTGTCCACCCCCTGGTACTGTCAGTGGGCCGTTTGGTTGGAGACACACTGCACTACTGCGCTCTATGTAGCAATGCAACACAGATCGTGATGGCGTACACAAAACTAACTTGTTCAATATATTATTAAAAATTTTTTTAAACTTTGCGTCAACTTTACAAAATAAAGGACAAAATGCCTATTTTAGAAAATAAATAAAGCTAAAGGAGAGAGCAGTGAAATAAAGGACTGTCCTCTTAAATAAAGGACGTATGGTCACTGTATGTATACTGCACTGTATACCATAAATAAGTAGATGTAGGCTAAGCTTATCAGGTCAAGCTTATCAATGGAAAGCAGTTTGTAAAATGTGCAAAAGCAATAAACTTGAGTAAGCAATTTTAATTAATCAAATTTCATCATTTATATAAAATATCGTCCTTCATGAAACAGGAGATCATCTGATGAGGAAACAATGCTTATTGTAGAAACACATTTCAGTATCGTCTCCTATGTGATATTATGTCGTCAATATTGTGGTATTATAATATATATTTCAAAATCTTATTAATTTTATATATAATAATCACCTAAGCCATATAAAACTGGCATTTGTTAATTATAATAATACTGTAATCTACTGATACTTAGATTTTGTTAAAAACACATGAAAGGATTCAGTTTAAACAGAACATCATACAAATATCTTTTCAGAATTTTATAAAATAAATGTTTAATTTTTTTTAATTTTAAAAATAACATTTTACACATTACTATGCTAATTAATTAAGTGAAACTAATATTTCTTGAAAATATAAAAGTTAAAAAAAATGAAAAATTTTACATTTTAACTGACTAACTGAAACAATTTATAGTAAACATGTAATTTTACCTAAAAGTTCAGACCTGTCTTGCAGGTTTTAACCAGAAAATTGGATGTTAATAATACAAAAGAACCATGAATAATCAGACTTTTGACCTTCCAAAAAATAATTCAGCTCAAAAGATGGTTTCAATAGATTATTTCACAGACAAGCAGCTAGTAGAAACTTCAATTATTTAGGATTTTATTGTCTCTTCTTGATACAGTTTATGTATAATATATAGCATGTAAAGCATATAACTGGTAAGTTATATTTAATTCAATATATGACAAGTTATATTTATAAAATATTAAACAGTAAATCACATTTTTATAATTTTAGTCATTTTGAAAATATATAATATAATACACATTATATTAATCATTATAAAAGAAAGAAAAAAAAATCTGAAAAATTCCCTGGAATTTTTCAACTTGTATCAAAACCAATTAGTTAAAAAGTATTAGTATCATTAATATTATTTAAAAGAATTTATCAAATTTATATTAGTAAAAGATTTTGTAAAATTATACAGAACTTCTTAAACTGGACTTTTATATATTCCAGATGACTAGAATCAGGGTCATGTGGTAGATTTTCTCAGTATGATGCAAGTCTTCGAAACGATACCCCTTAAATGCTGCCCCCTTACAGTGCTGCCTGATGCGGCTGCCTCTTTGTTATTCTAGTCATGGCACGGCCCTGACTAGAATAACAATTGAAGAAATTGAAAGTTTGAAATTCAAACCATGCAGTTCAATCTTTTATGACTTAATTAATCAAGGAAATAAAAATATAGTATTTTGATGTATATTCTTTCCAAGGTAATGTTCCTATAATGCCATATTAAGAAATTCATTTTTCGAAAAACATCAGTAGAATCAGAAATTAGTATAAATTATCGTTCTCTAAATTACACAGGCTACAAGATGGATAATTCATCTCACTATAATTGAGACAGAATCAAGTAAATTTCAAGTATTAATATTTTTTTAAAACAGACATTTTCATTTTAAAATAAAATTATCATCATCTTTTTTATCCAAAACAACTTACACAATATTAAAATCGATAAAATATATTTTGTTAATAAGTAAATAAGTAAATGGCAAATTTGCTTAAATAGTTTTGAATAATAAACAAAAAATCAATTTCTAGAAATACATACATATCAATTATATACTACCATGCTCTATGATGAAGCTCTGTCACATGTGTGATGTTAAAATGCAAACTTTGACTCTTAATATCTCCATAACCAATGAACTGAGTTGGATGAAATTTAAAATAGTGTCCACGATAAGAACCATGAATGTCTTAAATTTTGAATAAATTCTTTTGTTTTGGACTTACACAATCATCATTTTGATCCTAGATTTACAATGAGAGATACCAGTGACACCAATCTATGTAACAAACTAGAAGGAGTCTGCATGATAGCTTGTTCATGAGCTGACCACCTCCTATTTGCCCTTTTAAAGGCTTTATTTAAAAATATTGAGAATTTATAAAATAATAGCTTTTAAAATAATACTTTTTAAAATTTTAATGTATTATTGGTCAATTAGATATCATGTGATTGACAAGGCTATCCTATCACTTTTTGCATGATTATCAAATAAAAACAGAATTATCATGTGATTTCATGTTTTGTGAATACTTTTGATATATTAATTAATACAAGCCTAGTAATTTAAAAAATAGAGTATTTATAAAATAATAACACATTTTTTAAATTTTGGCATATTATTTGGTCAATCAGTTACTGCAAGCTACCATGTGACTGTCAGATGACTGTAAATTATCATGAAAACTATTATGAAGTTATTGATGACTGAAAAATATTTGAAAGCTCATAAAAAAAAAAAAAAACTGGTGAAATCATGTTGAAAAGTAAAACTTAGTGAAAACATTTAAAGGAAGGAAACTTTTAAATGTATCATAAGAATACTGGAAGCAGATTTGACAGTAAGACACAACATGTAAATGGAATGCACATTACACACACACTACAATTATAGGAAGTTTTGAATGAAGCAATGTTACCATGATCATAAATCAGGAAAACAAGCTTTTTCACAGAAAAAGGCTTCAAGCTTTATTTTGTGCCTTAAAATTGTTGCATCTACAATAATTTGGCCAAACATTAGAGCAGCTTTAAGCAATATTAGTGAAGGAACTTAAAGGTGCAAAGTAAAGCTCAAAGTCTTTTTTTGTAACAATGTTCATTTTCCTAATTTATTATCATGTTGAGTCTTATTGTCAAATCTGTTTCCAGTATTCTTATGCTGCAACTTTCAAAAGTTTGCTTTATTTAGATATTTTTGCTGATCTTTACTTTTCAATTTGGTTTCACCAGTTTTTTTTATCTGATAATTATAATTATAATTAAATATAATAATAAAAACATTATTATTATTATACTTTTATTGAAATGCCATTCATAAATAATGAAGAGCAAAGAACTTTTTATGACAGATTTTTCCCAATTAAAAGTAAATTTTTTAACTCTAACTCGTAAGTATAGAGTTAATAAGTTAATTTTTACTTATATCACATAGATAACTTTACTAAGCACATAGATTTCTTCTTAAGACTGTCAAAACATCTGCATTTTGACAGCCTTAAACTGTCTCATACTTTTTCTTTTGGAAATTACAATAAAAAATTCTTCATTATTAAACATTATAATAAATTACTTAGAATAAAAAAAGCCAGCATATTCAGACTTTTATCAGAAAGCCAGCATGAACATGAATATGCTGGCAGCATACATGCTAGCTTTCTGATAAAAGTTTTAATGTCTCTTAGAGTATTATTAGTTTTTAAATTCAAACTTACCTAACATTGGCATTATTATACAATGACATAATTTCAATAGTAACATGTTATACAGTAAAATACAATTCATATGGAATTCATCATATATATATATAATTAGCCTATTTTCTATAATAATATTACTTAAAGTATATTAAATTTCATATTATAACATGAGAGTGTGCTATCTAATTCATAATAAATTATTCAGTATCTTGGGAAAATATATTAGATATTCTTCCAATATTTTTTCTTTTGATAGATGCAGAGCCGTAACTAGGCAGGTGCAACAGGTGCACCCGCACAGGGCCCACTCAAAAGGAGGGCCCAAACTGCCGTTCACAAGAAATTATATTTTTAAATTTTAAATTTTTCCGCCTTTCTACAGCGGGGTTTGGCGATTACATTTCGCCTTACTTAGACTCTAGATGTCCGCTCACCGGTGTTCCCTACTGCGGCGACTTTTAAAGGGACGTAGTGAGGTAGCGGAGACCTCAGACAAATCAGCCAAAAGTAGCGAATTTTGATATTTTTTAATTTATTTTTTGAGAAATTTATGTTCATAGTTTTCAAATTTACAGATTTTTCTTTCCTTTATAGAGCTCTCTGGCAACTACTATTATTATTACGATATACAAAACTGTATTTCTAGATTTTTCTACAGTGTGCGGAGCTAGAAATCCGTTAAGGTAACGTTTTGTAACAAAAATAAATCTGTCCGAGGATTTTTTTAAAATTACTAAATTGAAAACGGTAACTCCCGAATAAAATCTTAGTCTCGAGGTTGTAAAAGGCGTGCAGAAATTCTGACATCATTTTTTGCTTTATAGTGGTAC
>NW_019384872.1:363430-387341 GCF_000671375.1 Centruroides sculpturatus
CAGCGATTGTCAGAAGTGTGATATTCCCCATTTATATATATATATTTTTAATCCTTTATAATTTTAATTATTTAATTGCTCCTTCCTCTCTTCCTTGGCATGCTGTGAAATTTCTGATAGTTGGATAATAAACCGTTTTATTGTAATTTGTCTTTTTAAATTATTTTGAGTCGATATTAAAATTTGGAAAAGGGGATCCCTAGATCGATAAAATAGGCAAATTTTCTCCTACAACTTTGGCTGTTGTTCGGGATACAGTTAAGGTTTTAACAAAGTTCGAGCAAATACATAATTAGCAAAAAAAAAAAAAAAATTGAAATAAAGTGATTAAACAAAAATTATTACAAATATCGTAAATAACAGTTCACAATGCATATATAGAGATATTTTTTGGAGGTGGGAAATGGTCTTCACAATTTGAAATCAATCGAACACATAGTAAAATGCTCGTATAATGCGTGCCATCTATCGTAGGATAAATGTACTATGCCAGAAACCTTCGCGGGAGTGTATTAAAAAAGTTTGCAAAGTTTCATGGCAATCGTACTATGCCAGAAACCTTCAAAGGAGTATATTAAACAACTTCCCAAAGTTTCACGGCAATCGGATAAATGGTGTGGTAATGCATGAAGGACAGACACATATACATTCATTTTTATATATATAGATTAAACAGTGTATTGTACAATACACAGGGCCGTGCGGTAGATTTTCTCAGTATGATGCAAGTCTTCGAAATGCTGCTTATGCCACCCCATTACGGTGCTGCCTGATGTGGTCACATCTCTCCATCATAGCACAGCACGGCCCTGACAATACAAGCATATATTCTGTAGTGTAAAGCAAGTTCATTGCAATAAATTCATTAATCTAAACATCGCTGTAAATCATACAAGGAAACTTTCATGGAAAATAAAAATATCATTACAATTTAGTATAAAAGTTTGTTTTTTTACTATCAGTGACTTTTCTATTTTGTGATCTCAGAGCAAAAGTGATCCAAATTCAATTTTTGGTGTTATAGTCTTAGCATGTGACGCTTAAAAACAACTACTTTATCTAATGCAATACAGATCCAAGTCAAATTTGTTGTTACATCATAGGCAAAAAAAAAAAACAAAAAAAAACATGGGAAATATTGTGTAACAGTTTTTGTTAATTATCTCATAATTAGAATTTACTGACAAGGATCATTCTTGCTCTGAGGTCATCTTTTAACAAATTTTCTGTAATGAATTATTTATATTTTCAACTATGGAGATGCAACTGTATATATATTCAAGAAATTTTTTATGTTAATAAAGTCATAGAAAATGTATAATGCCTAAAGCAGGTCATGAGATGTGTATATTAATATAAAGTTATAAATTTTATTTTTAGTATTTGTTTTGTTTTCTGAAACCGTGTTTCCATATTTATTGACTATTCAACACAAGACTGTGTTATTAATTAAACACTTGGCGTTTTTCCTCTTTATTCAGTTGATACGAGTACTTTTACATGTTTCGGGCGCTTGGCCCCTCATCAGTCAACATTAAACATGCAATGTATGCAATGACACTTATACAGCATAAGTTCTTGTTATCCTCCCAGTAAGGAGAATGAAACTTGTGCTGTATAAGTGTCATTGCATACATTGCATGTTTAATGTTGACTGATGAGGGGCCAAGCGCCCGAAACGTGTAAAAGTACCCGTATCAACTGAATAAAGAGGAAAAATGCCAAGTGTTTAATTAATAACACAGTCTTGTGTTCAATAATCAATATTTTTAGTATTTTAAATTTGCAATAGATTAAATATTTTTTAAAGAATATTTTTAAAAAATATAGTATTTATTAATAAAGTTTTTAAAATCATATTTTAATTATTTATTTTACATTTTTAATAAAAAAAATTTTAAAAAATTTTGTAACATATGATAAACTCAAAACAGTTTAAAAAATTTCAATTTCTAAATCCTAAACATTTCTATTTTAGATAATAAATATTTAATTTGTTGCAAATAGTTAAATATAATTATTTAATTAATATTACAAAAACATTATTAATACTCATTAATTTATGTACGGTACAATGAACTGAATGAATACACAACTAATTTTTGACAGATATAAACATTTTTATGGAAAATAGAACATAGTAAATATATTTACCTTCAAAATTTCTTTTCAATAATGGTGTATAAGTTTTTGATGATGTTCCTGATATTAAAGATCCAGTATTAAATTCAACATGCATATTTAATTTACTTTCTAATGATTCTATCATTCTTTTAACAATAGTACTCCTGAAAAAATTATTTATTATATATATAAATAAATGCTTTCACAGAGATTTGTGATAATGTTATAATAAATATTATAAAATATATTTAAGTAATAAATCAATCACATTTATCAACTAGGCAAAATTGATTGAAATAAAATTTTATTCATTCTTTTCTAAACTGTTAGTTTTATAATTTATCTTTTTATAATTGTCTTTATCAGTGCTTTTTAATCTTTTATCTTTTTCTGATCTCCATTACGATACATGTGAAAGATCCCCTAGCAATTTTGAAAAAAGATGCAAAATTGGAATTATGGTTTAAATGACAAGCTGAAATAAAACATCAACGTTTAAAATATTTTTATATGTAAATAACTTCATAAATCCAATTTTTGATTAAAGCCAGATGATCTGTCAAATTATCAGGCTATAATTAGGCAGATCATCTGGCTTTAATACGTTTTTATAATTTCAATGGTTTCATGGTTTTATTTTGTGAGTATGTTGTTACAAAATTTTGTCATTTTGTTATATAATATACTGTATACTGTATTTGTTTTATGTTCTAAACTAATACATGTAAATTCTATTGAAAAATGGCTATTATTGTATTCATGAAATGTCATCTTTTATTTACCAACAGCATTACTTTCTGTTACGGTCATTGTGAGAGTACAGAGCTGTCATTTCAATATTTGTAAAAAAGTTAAACTAATCTTGTTAGATGTATTAAATACTTGGCTTGGATGTCACGCCAACAGTTAACTAAATCAAAAACTTCAGACTAGGAGGCGTTAAAGAGAATTAAAATATTTCTTTTAATTCTCTTTAATGCCCCCTATTCTGAAGTTTTTGGTACAGTTAAACTAAGCCAGAGATTGCAAATTTAAACAGGAAAGTTCATAAGATTTAACTCTGATAACACTTAACACTTTCTTTCCAACTGACACATCTTCCTGGAATGAATACTCACTCACCCAGAGAAGTTTGGCAAAAAAATATTGGATTGGATAATAATATTGCTCCCTACCCAATTTTATCAAATTTGGACAAACCCAGATGTGTGGGAAAAAGGGACCGAAAAAAAAAGGAAGGTGAGAGAAGGTCAGATAATTTGAGTCTGGTTATTGTTTATTTGCTGAATCTGTTCTACCACTGCCCTGTGCAAGAAATCCCTGCCACTTCAGCTCCCCAAATTGTTCCAGAAATGTCACATCCCCTGCCAAGGAAAATCAATCTACAGCGTGTTACAAAGACTCTCTTGCATGAAAAAAAGGAACTTACCATTTCAGATGCCCTCTCTCATGAAATTTGATTGAAGAAAATTATCCATGTGTGATTTGATTGTAACCTCTCTCTTTTGGAATTAGGTGCATTGGGATAGGTTTAATTGTTCTTTAATAGTTTATGGTTGTATTTGTCAATAGTTGAAGTTTAAATAAATCTTTGCTGTTTTAATGTTAGATTAGTATCAGAGTGAATCATTTCTGGGCTACTGAGGAAATTGAGAGACACTCAATTTCTTTCTCTGTGTTCTTATCTTGAGTCTGCATACACATCCATTTGCAGTAGGCAGACTTGGGTTATGCTGCACAAATAGTTCCTGTGGGCCATAATCCGCAGATGAGTCAGATCCTAACCTGGGGGCACTGTTAATGCCTGTCACATCATTGAATCTTCATCAATATTTTCTGTATTTTTGGGCTGCAATTTGAAAAAATTGTAAACCTATAAATTCCCACTGTCATCCATCTGTCTTTCCTTAATCTTGAGAACAGAATTAGATATATGAAATCCAAGACCAAATATGGAAAGCTTAAAGGCAGGAGGCCTGATTAACTGTATCTGATGCAAACTGGAAGTCACGTTATTTCAATTAAAAAATTTTCCCCTGTAAGGTGTTAAGATGATGGCATGACTCTGTTGCTAACAAGAAAAGTATGACGTACAGGGGCAAGACACTATTAATTTGAGGTGGAGTGAATATATTTTTAAATTAAATAAATTTAAAAAATATGATTTAAAATTTCAGCCTGGCATTGTGATGATGTCACAATAAATAATTGCTCATTATGTTTAAGATTTAGCAAGCAATCTGTTTTCCAAATGTGAATGACCTCCTGTATGAACAATCTCTTCCCCCATTCCTCTCCTCCTCCTCCCCCTTCTTCTTCGGGCTATATGTATTGATAAGGCCGTCTCTTTCACAACTGTCAACTGTATGAACAATCAAATACAGTAAAACCTGTCCTATGGCGACCACCCACGGTTCCTTCAAAAAGTGGTCTTTTAGACAGGTGGTCGTCCAATACAGGTGGTGCTGTAATACTGTATTTCCATACATATTTTGCGCACTTTTTAGCCATTTCTACTAAGCAAAACTCAAGGCGAGCAAAAATAAGCAAATTTTTTCAACAATAGGGCTATATTGGTATTGTATTTTATTCTTATCGGATACCCGATTTACAGGAGTCGTCATGATATTATAAGACAGATTTAATACCAATATTTTAAAGATTAATACAATACTCACATTTTCTTGATTATAATGCACACTTTCTTTTTTCCGATTTAATTAATTCGACTTGGTTCTTTTCATTCGCTTCTCAGTTACGTGTATTATGTCATCAATATAAAACCGCGTCCTATCTTTCTATCACTTTGCTTTTTGTTAGTTTAATCTTATTTTAACTTTAAAAATACTGTATTTTTTTAATATTTAATATTTTCTTAATTAATTAAGTACAATAAGAAAAATTATTAATTAATAATAAAACAATATTATTATTTTTTCTCATCATACGATTTCATTACAATCGCGGAATCGAAAAAGGAAGTAAAACTGATTTTTGCATTAATGCGTTTATTGTTTTTTGAATATTTTGCATGCGAAACTTACGTGGATATTATTTTTCTAAAAATATCGTGGAAATAAGGTAGGTTGATACAGAAACTATTTATCGCACATGTACTGTATATGAGCTTCAAAATAAATAAATAAAAATAGATTTTATCAAATGATGAGATCAGCCGATTAATTAATTGTATCGTGTACAATATTTTACACCCCCAAGGAAAATACTGTAGGTCTAGGGTAAAATAAATTTTGTTTTCCCACAGTTAAACTTCGCCGCTAATTGCTGTTGTGATAACTTTAATACAATCTTCTAACGACAGCACTTTGCATTTTGGACATTTTCCAACAAATTGAAACGAATTTCCTTTGTTGCTAGACTAATTTATTAACCCTTGTACCTAATTTCAAGGGTGAGAGAAGTGCTCGGGATGGGTTCGAATGAGAGTTTAGACTAATTCATTATATTAGTAGGTGGAAACGTTGTTGAGATGGGTTCTTACAATAGTTTAGACCAGATACATTCGCAAAAGTGGCCATTTATTACAGGTGTTGTATGTTGTTTCGGACCAAAAATCGATGCCCGTGGTCGCGTTACATAGGTGGTCATTTAATACAGGTAACTTATACGAAGACTCTATGGATAAACTATTCCGTGCCAGAAATTTTTGCCCATTTTGACAGGTGTCCGTCAAATGCAGGTGGTCGGCTAAGCAGTTTTCACTGTATATGAATATGAATATGAATATGCATATGCCTATATACAAATAAACAATAAAACAAGGGAATCTTTTAAATTAATTTAAGTACACTTTGATTTCTGAACATTATGGTATTAATGGAGATGCATACTCCTTACAAGCTGTGAGTCTATATTAAAATTGCAGGCATGTTTATTTGTTTATTTATTATTTAATTTTAGTAAGATTGGCAAAAAATTTTAAGGCATTTGCAGATCCTGAATAAGTCTACATAGAACTGCAGAACTCAAATTAAGAATCAATAGTCCACATCATTGCACAATATTAACTTTTATATTTTAATTTAATGCATACAATAAAAAACTTACTTAATTGTATGCTCTGTCCAAGATTTCTGTAGACGAAAAATTATTTTCTCTATATTTTCTTTATCATACTGCCAGTTAACATCTCCAAATTCACAATCAAAGAAGACTAGTGGAATGTCTATAAAACACAAAATTACATATATTGATATAGCACATTAAGAAACTCTCAAATTGCTATATTTGAATTTTTTTTAATTATAATAAAAATAGTATTTTTAACACAGTGATCAAAAAATTCTTATTTTTGTCATTATGTTAAATGAATTTATGCATTTCTTCAGTATAGAATTTCTATCACTGCTGTTTTAACCAACAATGATTGTATGTTTTTCTTGTCATTAGATGTGAAGCATCTGTTCAAGTGATCACATTCAAATGTTGAACAAGGTGAAAATTATTGGAACATTTATAGGTTCTTAATCAACCAAACTTTACAGATGTGAGATCAGGGTTGTTAGGACTCCGCACACTTGTCTAAGATGGCTTTATTATTTACTTAATTTAAAGAAGACTGTGAGATCGTGAAATCTCTGTCTATGTCAGGTCATGACACCAGTTAGGATAAATAACAGTTGCATCCTAACTTGCAAATTACTATGATTGGTTTATCTTTAACCTGAATCTGAGTGGCAAATTTGGGTGGATGATATTAAATACGGAGGGTCATGTTGTATCGTTGAGTAGAGGAGGAGACATGTTGGCGCACGAAATAAGCTAAATATTTATTTATACATATTCTGGATTAAAGATACAAAGTATATATATATATACACTGTATATCTAAAATCATATATATATATTGTATCTCTAATCTTTATATATATATAGAATATTGAGTATACAATAAAACTGTACAATAAATGCTACATATACATAAACCTCAACTGCTACAAATCTGATTATTGGCTAAGACCTTAGGCTATGGCGCTGAATGAGAGAGCTTATGTAGATAAGTATACCACTTGTTGAGAATCTTTTCTTCTATTTCTCGGGAGTTGCATATTTTTTGATTTAGAGACAAGCTACCTCTATGGGCTAGGAACTTCTTAACTGAGACCACGATGAGTTGTCTATTAGCAGGACTAGGCAAGATGGCTATTAGACTATAAAAGCCCAGAGTGAAGGTAATGTCCACCTTATATAGAAAAATTGATGGCCAATTGGGTTTGCTCCCGAAGCAATCATCTTCTGACTAACTTTCAATTTCTCAGGAACTTCAACATTTCACTGCAACTTCCTCTGAATATAATTCGATAAAACGTCATCGGACAGCCGAACTACTTTCCGCCATCCAGCGCCACACTATGAAGAGTTTAGGTGGGTAAATTGAGTTTACTATCATCTGTACAGTATTATATATAAATTATGTATAAATCAGGTACTGTACATATAATTATGTATTAACTTAATTTATTGTAACTTTATTATAATTATATATATACTTTCCGCCGNGTGGGTAAATTGAGTTTACTATCATCTGTACAGTATTATATATAAATTATGTATAAATCAGGTACTGTACATATAATTATGTATTAACTTAATTTATTGTAACTTTATTATAATTATATATATACTTTCCACCGTCCAGCACCACAGCACTACGGAGAGTTTAGGCGAGTAAGTTGAGTTTACTATAGTCTGTACAGTATGTAAATTAGGTATCGTAAGTCTAATACAACACTAATTTTATACATTTCTTGTGAAAGAAACATTTCTTATTCAATGGCCATAAAAATTACTTATATTAATGACGTCTCCAAAGTTCAATGAAGTTTTTGCAGAAAAATAACTTATCAGAAATCGCGGCCGCCGTTTGGTGCGCTGTTCCACGACGAAAACAAGCTTAAGCAATGGTGACGTCAAACAGTGCACACTCAGTAAGTAATCCTACAATTTTTTGTTTATAGCATAGTTTATACGGATTGTTCCCAAAAAATTATACTTGTTTTGGAAATTTTAAGTCGAATTAGTCTAGGAATCGAATTTTATGGAAGAAAACCTTTCAAACAGCCGTAGTACGTACAGTGCATACGTGCTGGGCTGTGATTGGCAAGGACTCGTACAAAATCGATTCATAAAGAACGGAATGTATCTACCGTGTTATAGGGGGGTCGACTGTATTTTAGATTATTAATAAGATTTTAATGATACATTTATAAAATAAATCATTAAACAAGTTATCACTTTAAAAATAAATTTATTTTTGTGAATGTTTATTATTTTTTATTATTAAGGAAAAGTTTTTATTTAATTTAACCAAAAATAAAAACTAGAAGTAAACTGTTTTTTAAAGTTTTTCATATTATTAGTTCATTAAAATGATTTTTTAGCATTCATTTAAAATAGAATTTTTTTTATTTACCTATTGCCATGGCATATTGAGGTTTTCTAGGATATTTTTCAACATCCAAAAGTTCTTTAACTATCTGAAAATATTTAATTAAATAGTTTACATATATAAAAAGAATGCAATATAACATCATTAAATGAATGAAATTACCTGTGGTGCTTCTTTGCCTTGACCAACTAAAAATAAAACTGCTGCCATATAACGAATCTGATGCCACAAGAAAGCATATCCTTTAACAGTTAATTCATAAACTTGATAACTTCCTTCAGAACTATTAATTAATAGGTTAATAAAATTATTATAAAAATTCTGAAAGTACACATTATAATAAAGTTTTAAATTATACTCTGTACTTTAAATTCTTCTGAGATACAGACTAAAAAAATTAAAATACATTAATTTAACATATCAATTACTCATTAAATTAGCCTTGTTATAAACATTTCGGAACAAACACTTTGACTTCATATTTTCACAAGTGAAAATTTTGAATTCATAAAATCTTTTTCTTCTTCAATTGATTTCAATAGTAATCATCTATATCAAGACAAACTTCACATTCAATTCTTATTAATATAACTTATACATTCAATTCTTGTTGTTTAGATATTTAAAAAAATAATGACAGACTTTCAACAAAAATCAAAGACTGTTGTTAAGAGTAACATACGATTGTTTGAGAGAATGAATCACATAGAAACACACAACAAAGATAGATATATGGCTTTATTAATTCTGGAGGATATGCATTTTGGGCAATATGTTCCTCATTGACCCTCTTTACAGAGTTCCCACTCAAATTTTTATTTTAAGTTCCATGACTTTCCCTGACCGACTTTGTACAAATTCCCTGACCCTCACATCCTTTATAGTATGGCATATTGACAAAATAAAACAGCTTTTGACTTATTATGCACATTGCTATTGCTTCTCAACTTTTTAATTATTTATTTTTTCTAATTAACAGTTATATATTTTTTATAATTGTCAAATTATTAAAACTAAAAATAAAATGTTTTATTAAATTAAAGTAGTTTATTCTGTTATTAATCTATAACCATAAATATACATGAATTTGACAAAAATAAAACAGCAATTATTTATTTATTATTCATTAACAAATCCTGTATAATACATGTTCAAAAGTATATATTTATTAAATTTATCCCTTAATAATTTTCTTAAATTTTATAAAATATTAATAAAATCGGAAATTATTTTGTTTTGCAATGAACTTGGTACCAATATTTTAGGGATGAATTCTAGCATCAAAAATAAGTCTAAAATTCTCTATAAAAATTTTTCTTTATTTTTGAGATATCAAAAGTTTATTTCTTAATCAATATCAGCTGAATTAATATAAAAATATATTTTATACAATATTCATATTAATATCATAAACTAAAATTTCTTAAAAATATCTTTAAAATTATTTACAAATAATTTAAAATCAATAAAATTATAATTACTAACCTTGATCCAATTGGAGAAATACTAACATCAAGAATAGTTCTCTTGTAATTAGTAATGAAATTTTTTATATTCATTTTGCATATGTTTCTAAAATCATGTTCTCCAATAAAATATTTTGATGCTTCTTCCATAGCCTATAATAGAGTTAAGGCTTATAAATTATTCTTACAAATTAATTGACATGGTTAAGGTACAATTTACTTAAAAATTTATATTTTTCATTAAACCAACCTTTATATCAAGATTTCCTTTAATAAAATAATATTTGTAAGTTCTTGAACTGCAATCAAATCTATATAAAATATTATTATTTATATAAATAAACACATAATTTAAAATTTAAAATGATTATTTAAGATTACAAATAAAAAATATATAAACAGGATCTTTCTACCTAAGAAATTATGGATGAATGATTCATTTACAAAACATTCTACTTTATATCATTAACTAGTATTAACTAGTATTCAAATAACCTCTTTATTGCAAATACATATTTCCAATTACATAAACTAAGACTATATACATGATGGAAATTATAAAAATCAGATTGATTATATAATAGGTAGCAAGAGATGGAGGAATGCAATCAAATCAGCATGTACCAGACCGGGTGCTGACTGTGGGACTGATCATGAACTCCTTATATCAAAAATATCATTCCATTTGAAAGCTAAGAAAAAAGGAAGTGAATTAATGGGATGTTATGGGACGTTATGCTACAGATATCACCCCATCTTACATCTCAGAAATAAAAAAAGGTCTCAAAACAATTAATACATCAGGAAAGGAACCTGATGAAGTATGGGAGTCTTTAAAAAACACCATTAAACATACTGCTGATAAATGCATAGGAAAGAAGAAGAAGGAAAATAAGAAAATGCCTTGGCTGTCACAAAAATCTTTAGAAATTGCAAACACTCGGAGACAAATGAAAATTATAGGAGATCGTCAAACAATTAAAAAATTAACTGCAGAGTTCCAAAGACAGGCTAGGAAGGATAAAGAAGAATATTTTAATAATAAATGCAAAGAAGTTGAATTAAATAATGCAAAAGGACGTACAAGGGATCTCTTCAAAACAATTAAAGAGGTCGTTGGAAAATTTACCCCTAGGCTTGGTATTTTAAAGAACACACATGGAAAAGATCTAATGGAAGAAAGTGAAATAAAGAGAAGATGGAAAGAATATACAGAACAGCTTTATAAAGCAGATAATAATATAGAAGAAATAATTGAAGGAAGACATTTTACTTTGGAACCATCAATTTTGAAGGAAGAAGTGGAATGGGCAATCAACCAAATTTCAATTGGGAAAGCAGCAGGAACTGACGGAATTCCAGTGGAACTGCTCAAAGCAGCTGGAGAGGAAGGAATTAGAATACTAACAAAGCTATGCCAACAAATATGGGAAAAGAAGGTTTGGCCAAAGGAGTGGAAGCAATCCATTTTTATACCAATCCCAAAAAATGGCAATGCAAGAGAATGTTCCAACTATAGAACAATCGCACTAATTCCCCATGCAAGTAAGATTCTGTTAAAAATAATACAGAAGAGAATTGAGCCATATTTAGAAAGAGAATTGCCACTGGAACAGGCTGGATTTAGAAAGGGAAGAGGAACTCGCGATCAAATTAGCAACATCAGATGGATTCTAGAAAAGGCAAAAGAGTACCAGAAGGACGCCTTCTTTTGTTTTATAGACTATAGTAAAGCCTTCGATTGTGTGGATCACTCCAAGTTATGGAAAGTACTCAGGAGCATGGGAATTCCTGAACACCTTATATCTTTATTGATGAGTCTTTACAATGAACAAGAAGCAAAAGTAAGAACTCTATACGGAGAAACTGAATGCTTTAAAATTGAGAAAGGGGTGCGACAAGGCTGCATTTTGTCTCCATATCTGTTTAACTTATATACTGAATATATCATGAGAATGGTTACTACAAATGAAGAGTCCATTGGTATCAAGATTGGAGGCGAAACTATTAATAATATAAGATATGCAGATGATACCACCCTTTTGACAGAAAGCAAAGCAGATTTAGAAAAAATTATCATAAGGGTAAAAGAAGAAAGTGCTAAATTTGGTTTGAAGCTAAATGTAAAGAAAACTAAAGTAATGTCAACTAAAGAGTTAAAAGATTTCATTGTGGATGGTGAAAGAATTGAAGTGGTAGAAAGTTACATACTTTTGGGCTCAAAGATAGAAAGGAATGGAAGTTGTGAAGGAGAAATCAGGAGGAGAATTAATCTTGGCAGAACAGCCATGGCAAATCTCACCAAGATAATGAAAGATAAAGACATTTCCATTCATACTAAGAAAAGAATTGTAGAAGCAATGGTTTTCCCTGTAACATTATATGGCTGTGAAAGCTGGACTCTAAGGAAAAAGGAAAGAAAAATGATAGATGCATTCGAATTATGGGTATGGAGAAGATTACTTAGAGTTCCATGGACAGAAAAGAAAACAAATATCTCAATTTTAGAAAAAATTAAGCCAAGCTTCTCCTTAGAGTCAAGAATCTTAAAACAAAAATTGACCTACTTTGGACATGTGATGCGTAAAGAAGTTTCCCTAGAGAAGACTATTATGCTGGGAAAAGTGGAAGGTAGAAGGAAGAGGGGAAGGCAACGGATAAGATGGATAGAAGAAATAGAAAAAGTCACAGAAATGAAGCTGGATGAGCTACGAGAGACAACAAGGGAAAGATCAAGATGGAGAAGACTTGTCCATGAAGTCACCAGGAGTCGACGACAACTCGATGGAACTTAACAACAAAAGTATTTTATTAAATAGTTATGATACAACTTTATGATTTTATGTATTATTGATTCTATGTGACAATAATACATTTATCACTTGAACATTCATACAGGAAAAAATTTAAAAATGCAATTGATAAAGAATAAAAAGTATGATATACATATTTTTCCATATTTCAGTTAAAACAAATTTTAAAAATTTCTTAGTTGAATCTATGATATATTTTGAAACTAAAAATTTTAATTAATTATTATTTTCATTTGATGCCTATTAATTTTATATTTTGTTTTCATTATATCTATCATTAATATTTATTTATTTATTTATTTTTGTTTACAATCCAGTTTAAGTATATATATATATATATATCCTTAAACTGGATTGTAAACAAAAATAAATAAATTTAACATAAAGGAAACTTTACGTTAAATTTATTTATTTTTGTTTACATAAAAAAGATTTAACATATATATTATATATATGCTGCAGATAATTGTAAAATTATTGAACAAAATATTGTAACTTATTACTAACTAATCTCAAACTTTCTGAAATTTTTCATATACAGATGTTTTAGGAATATATTAAGTAAATAATTTGCATGTTATATTTAATAAGTTTTATATGTAAAGAAGTTTAATTTAAAGAAATAAGTTTCCTTTACGTTAAATCTTTAAATACTGAAAACATGTATCTGTAAATAGAAATATATAAGCACCTTGCTCATCAAAAAATCTAAATTAAAAGAAACACATCTCTTAATTTAAGAGAATTTTCAATAAAACTGTGTACCTCTATATCTCTTAATTTCAATATATATTTAATTCTTAACATTATTGTATTTATTTTATTTAAATTATTTTTAAAACATTAAAAATATATTCTATTTATCTTAAAAACTCAAAAAATGTATTTATAATATTGACATACTAAATAAATTTATAGCAACAGAAATTTCAATTCCAATTTACTGATAAATCGTATAAGATATTCATTAATTAAAAAACTAATTTATCATTTTAAAAATTTTATAAAAAAAATTAAAGCACACTGGAAAAATAATGCCTTTATTCACAACATTCATAATTCTTTCAAAACTGTTATCTCTTAATATTCATAAAGAATGAAGTTTCTTAATATACATATATTAAATTCTAATAAGAAAATATTCTTATTATTAATACTGGAAATAAGAAGTTTCTGATCTTTTCACACAATTATTTTGACAATTTCCAATAATTAGTGTAAACCATTTTCAAAATCTGCAATACTGTTTTTAAGAGAGTTGTTGAAAAAGTGTTATATTTGTATTAATTCAAATATATATCATTAATATAAAAAAATATATTATCTTGACAAATGTTCACATATAGTTATACCCATAGATCAAATACTATTACTTATAGTAAATGTTTATTCTATTTTATCAGTTCAAATTATTTTAATTAATTTGAAGCAAAACAAATTATAAAATTGAAACTGAATATTAATAAAACTATTTTACAACAAAGACAGAATTAGATCAAATACTATTACTTATAGTAAATGTTTATTCTATTTTATCAGTTCAAATTATTTTAATTAATTTGAAGCAAAACAAATTATAAAATTGAAACTGAATATTAATAAAACTATTTTACAACAAAGACAGAATTAAACTAAAAATTATTAATAATTACAAGCATCTTCATTTAATTTAATCAAATTCTTCACATAAACAAACATAGAAAAACATTTAATCAATTAGAATGTCCATAATGTAAGAAATCTCAAGGCTCAACTCACATGTACCACTACAAAACCACATGTCAACCACAAAGTGATAGTTGCTTCTGAACAATAATAAATTAATATGAAAATGCAAAATAGAAACTCAGATGTTGAAGTTGTGTTCAATGACAGTTGCAATGCTAAGTCAGTATCACCCACAAAATTACCGCCATTGGTGGATGAATGCAACTCACTCAGTGCGACAAACTGACCGCATTCACCAGGTGCATGTGATGTCTGGTTATGTAAATGTTTGTAAATGCAAAAACTGGTTACTTAATCATATGCAATATTTAGCATGAAATAGAGATGGAGAGCAATCTTTTCAATATAGGGTTGTTTATAGCAGAAATTCAAAATTTACAATGTCTTTGGGACTATACAAGTGCTGCTTATAGCAACTGAATTGAAAAAGCAAATGCTTGGAAATACCTTTGCTCCAAATTTTATGAAAATTTCAAAAGAAAGAAAAAAAAAAAAAATGAGTGTGGTAAGTACAATTTATTCAACAATTCAACATTTAGCATTTTAGCAATTATTATACTGTAATTTGCCTTCAATAATTAGAAAATAATCAGCAAATTTATTTTGAACTGTGTTCAATAATCTGCCCACTTAGTAATCTACATTATTTTGAAATGGGATAAAATCTGATGCCATTAAAGTACCTTCTTAGTTCATACTTTCTCAACCAATGACAAGGTAGATGAAACTGGCCTTTGTTTTTATATTCTATAATCAGATGAACCAAAAAAATTTTGTTTTGACAATGCTGTTTTCTTTGATGTAATAAAAACCATAATATTGCTTCTTCAAAATTTATTTTGGTACCAAATTTTTATGGTGTGATTTGCTGCCATTGATACAGACCATTTGTGAACCACTAAAATGTGGTTTCTAGTGATTGTTTCCTGCAATATCTGACTGCAGCAAAACCACAAAATAAATGCAGAAAAGTGGTACATGTGCATTGAGCATTAGGCGTACAAGAACACTTGAAATATGACAAATGGTAACATTGTCACCCAATGAGACAAAAAAGAATACTCACACTGGATGACAAATAAATTGCACTGTAAACCTATTGTCTGATGTCAGTAATAGTACAGTACATTGCATGAATGTTTTTGGGCTCCTCCCGAGTCCTGCTTCAGATGAATCTTGTTTCATTGATAGAGTACAGACATTGGATTTTATTCATTTTTTTAAGAAACATTCACATTTTTATTTTTTTCTGATTGTGTTCTATCAATGAAACAAGGTGTCAGTGTACATTGCCTGAAAATGTTCGTGCAGTGTACATATTACTGACACCAAACAATAGGTTTATATTGTGATTTAATTGTAACCCAATCTATGAAGAATTGATGATAGTGGTAGGCATCTGTGATTAAAGTTGGTATTAACTAGAACACTTAACTGAATGATTTAAAATTGGTTCAATGTTAAATTTACATTGATTAGAATGTTGTTTTGCAAGTTTATGGCAAAATTTAAAACAGATTTTTCTTTAAAAATAAATTCTTTAAAACATAATTAAAATATTAATAAATTACACCGTTTCATATAATTATGATAAATTTTTATAAAAACTTTTTAATGCATTAATATTGTATGCAGAATTGAAAAGAAAAGGATGGAATTTTTTATTAATTTATTACATAAAAAGTTATGAAATTTTTTCTTTGAACAGAATCTGTAAATATTCAGAGAAAAAATATTCTAAAATAATACAGTTAAATTAATTATATTATCTTAATTGGTAAGTATCATATCTGTTTCAAATAAATAATTTAAAATATACTTTTTAAATTTTAATCAACTCATCAGGAGTTGACTAAAATTTATACAACACAAAAATAAAAATTAAAAATAGCTTCATAAATTTTCTTTAAAAAAACAAACGAAAAAATGAAATGAAATTACCTTGCATTTATATCACAGTTGATAGGAGCCCATGATATTATTTTGATATTTTTTGGTAAATTTTTATTTAACATTTTGCAATATGGCAGTTCTGTAATAAGAAACATATTAAAAATAAAAGTATATTTATTATTGTTTTATATTCATATCATTTAATTACAGTATAATTTAGATTATCCCATAAAATTAAATTCAGTTAAGATCAAAATTATTTTTTAATTCAAAAAATATTTTGTAACAATGTAATGGACTCATATTAATTGATGATTTTAATTCTGTTTATCCCAATTCATTAAGTTTTGACTTTATTTGTTACAATCAGTATACTCTACATTTTTATCTTTCTTTTTAAATCATTTTAATGACAATCATGACAATATCTTTCATAACGATTAAATAAATTATATTAAAGAATTAAATTAGCCATTTGAAAGCTATTTTTCTACATAGTCACCATTCTTTTCTAAATACTTTTTCCTAATGGGAGATGAGGGCAAAAATTTCTCCACTTAATGATTTCAACAAGTCCATTACTGCATCTTCATCATCATCTGAAAAGTGTAAACCACCAAGATGTTTCTTAAGAAGTCCAAAAAGGTAAAAATCACAGGGTGCTAAGTACAGACTATGTACAAGATGGTCTATTACTTTCCATCCATACTTTTTTAGCTAGTCTGAAGTCTGACATGCAGTATGGGGAGTTGCATTATCATGCAACAGGTGCATGTATCATCCTGAGCATAGTCCAGACTTACCATCTGATTTCTATCTTTTTGGACCTCTTATGAAAATTCTTGGTGGCTTATACTTCTCAGATGATGACAATATTTATTCATTTCCATGTATATATGAATAAATTATAATCAAATCCATAATGAGATCTTCACTCAGTCCGATTTTCATGTTTTATTTCGCCTATCACTCAAAACAATATTACTTGTATAGTATGAAATATTATTAGGACATCACATGACTTTGTTTTACCGTGATAGAATTGAAGTGGATCCGGAAGGAAAGAAGTGATCCCTACACCTGTTAGGCACAGAAGAGGCAATTCTTTTACAGTACCTGATAAATGCAGGACAGGTAAACTTTGCCCTTGCTGTCACAAAAGAGGCTATCCTCATATCTGCAGGCTCCCATGACCTGCAGGTATGAGAGCTAGCCACTGATGGTCAACTTCCTATGTTAAAGAAAGTTGACAGCATGTCCAATCAATGACAGAATTAATCATTCAGAAGTTAATGGTGCTGAGATTGCTTCATATCACTATATGAATCACTTTTTTTTTGTCCTGCTTGCACAGAAAAGATACTACAGTATTTCCATTTTTTGGTACATGCCACAGTTGAATTAATTATTTAATAAAAACTGCATTAATTGACATTCACATGATATAAATGGCATTCAAGAATTATTAATTATTACAAATATTAATTGAAACATAATATTTTGGAAATAATGGATAAAGCATTTGTTGTTAATCTTGATTGATTTGCTATATTTCATCCAGGCATTCCATTTATGTTTGAAAATGATATCATTCAAGAAACCTTCATTCATGCAAGACATTCTTCACATCTTGAAAAGTATGCCATGTACAGAACAGCACAACATATTCTCAAGTATGTTATTAATTGCACGACAAATTTTTGCTTTAATTAAGGGTTTCAATATTTTATGAACAAAGGGTGTGGTTTATGAAGATCATCCACAAAATATTGAAATTCTTAAGGGAAGAATTTGTCGTACAATTAATAATATACCCAAGAATATATTGCACCACTCTATACATGACATACTTCAAAGATGTGAAGAGTGTCTGTATATGAATGAAGATCATTTGAATGATGTCATCTTCAAACATAAATGGCAAACTGTGTTGTTTGAAATCTTGAATATGAAAATTTGCTAATAAATATTAAAAAGTTAATAACTATCTATTTATAATCATCTATTTTCCTGCCATACCCAGTATAAGCAATAATATAATATGAAAAAATGAAATATGAAATTTTGATAAATTCATTCTTTCAGTTCAGGAAGAATTTTAAATGAGACATTCTAACAAACAATACTATAAAATTACTTTATATACCTTCTTTAGCACAATTAGCTCTATTTACTGGATTATAATCACTTGGTGTAAATACACCTTCTCCTTCTAGTAAATTACTTCTTAAGTCAACAGAGATCACCTAAATAAAAATTATTTAATAATAATATACTTTGAATCATGAATGAAAATAAATATATTACGAATGCATTTTTGTCTGTTACCTGACTAAATGCAGATACACCAGAGTCAGTTCTACCACATCTATTGTAATTAGCTGTTTTAATCGATTCAATTAATTTTGTTGTTTGTAAGGTTTTAAACAGTTCACTTTCAATCGTATTTACACCTTCTTCTTGTCCTGCAAAACCATTATAATCCCAACCAAGATATAAAAATTTAAGCAAGACATGTCTTTTTTTATATCTGAAAAATATAGAAATTGAGCATACATTATTTTATAAAATAAAAATTCAATTATACGAAATAAATTCTAAAATATGATGTAAAAAATATAACTGATTATGAAATGAATTTTATTGTAATTTTCTAAAAATAAAGTATATACAAATATTTGAACCATGAAACTTTGTAATACTTTTTAAACTTAGCAAAATGATTATTTACTCTATTCATAAAATTATAAAAGAAATGTGACAGGTGAATTTCATCATTTATATTTCTACCCAAAAAATTTAAATACATCAGACTCCATTTATTGTAATCACAGATCTGTACTGTATATCAGTCATTTAATGTTTGGAAAATTAGCATGTCCCAAAACATATAACTTAGTAGTAATAATAATAGATTATTAAGCACCTAGATACACTACCATAAATATACTCAACAGTCAGTATTAGAAAATAATATACAGAAAATATATTATGTCAAAGCCATTATTACAGATGAAACAACTTATCACAATAGACAATGACATCACTTTCATTGACAAATGCAATAAAATTGCTTATATCATAGTTGTCTCCATTCCAAATTCCCACCAGCGGTCAAGCAGTCTTCGTTCCCTGAACACTGGAAGTTTGGTTGTGGGTTTGTGCTTCACTCGGACGGGCTAGCCATGTGGAGTTTTCCGGGTTTTCTCGACATCTGTAATGCCTAAATAGGGCCAGTTTTCCTTAAAAAAGATCTCCCAAAGACCTGCCTAGGGGAGAAGGCATCTCTCCTAGGCAGATTGCCCGAGTGTTGCATTGCCATAACTAAACAAAAACAAACAAACAAACAAACTCCATTCAAACACTCATTACATGAAAATGGCTCATTACACTGAAAAAAAAATCAACAAGTACATTCCACTTGCCCAAGATATAAGGCAATTGTGAAAAATGAATATGGTATTTATTGTGCCTAGTGTCCTCTTCCTCTCTTCCACTGGTATCATACCATATACAGTACACTAAACAAAAGTCTAGAAAATTAAACCTTAATAAAAACATATACAGAAAACTGCAATACTGAACATGTTACATTATTAGGAAGTTTCTAGACATGGACATATATACCAACAACGTTATTTGGGTAGCTATGCCTTGACCTCATCCAGCATAACACTTGACAGCAATATTAGCTGAATTTGACATTTGCAACATAATAATTATGATTAATATATCAAGTTTTACATTTTTTAATTGCTTTAGCAAGTACTATAGTTATAATGTTAGAGTCAACAAAATCAGAAGTTTTACTAATTGTAGACTTAATTAATTATGTTGTTTAATGTTATCAATTTTGAGTAGTCCTAAATTGATTACAATAAGTGGATTCCACTTTATAACTTTTCAAATACCAAAATTATCTCATCATTTAGCTATATATCAATACCTAAAATTCTAAGCTATAATAAAACATCATTTCAACCTGTGAAACACATATCCTTAAATGAAGGATATAAGTGTGTAAATAATTCCTATTCCTTCATTTAATTACACATAACATTATGTAATGTAATCATTTTGTTTTTTATTCTATACTTTGAATGGGAAAAATACTAGTAAATGCAGCTAAAAATGTTTATGATTTAATTAACAGCTGGATTAAACATTGCTGTTTATTCTACTTTAATCATCCAGTTTTAGTCTTCTGAAGTTTTAATGATATTTAATTACTATGCATTTTAACAATATTAAGATAACTATCAATTTACCAATCAGTAAAAGTAATAATTTACTGAAATTTGTAAACAACTTATTTCTAAAATGCTGGAAAAGTGTCAATTACATGTTGAAATATAAGGCATATGAAATATACAAACCAAATTATTGTTTATTTATAAATATTTTGAAGTAAATGCTAATTTAACTTCATATTAAATTTATCAGAAAGGCTAGATTTAATTAAAAAGTAATTATTACCTAGTAAAATCAAATGGTTTTTGCTTTTTTTCTTTTTCTCCCGACCGCTTAGCTATAGTATTCTTCAGTATTGTAACTTGCGTTTCTAACTGACGTATTCTATATATTAAATCCTAAATGTAAATATGAATTATTTTTTTACGTTCCTAATAATAAATAATATTGTAAATAAGTAGCAAAATTTATTTGTCGAATATACCTCTTTAGACAAATTTTCTAATTCAACATTAGACACAGAACTAACATTAGTGCACATTCTTAAAAATCTAGTAAAAATTGTCGAGATTGTTTTCATGAGTTCAAAACACGTGTTTAACAAAACACGTGACCGTACAAATGGCAACGCGTTGTAATTCATCTAATTGATACCAGGGAGCGGGCTAAATTTGTCAGATATAAACTTGAATGAATAAAAAAAAAACTACCAGAATTGCCAAATACTATTGAGAAAAAAAACAAATCGAATATAATAAATAATGAATTGGAATCAGTGCGATGTATTTCATATATCACAGGTTGGCTAGTTAAAAAACTTTGAGTAAGCATAAAGATTTTCCAAAAAAGTTATAAGTGATTGCACAAATTTTCTATTAAGTTACTAAGTGTTTTTATTTTTTAAAGATTAAGGTAGTGGAGAAAATGGACGTATTGAAAAATTAACTGTATATACAACGAATTGGATAAATACCTTATCTACATGCGAAAAAAATTTGTAGTAATTGTCTACCAAAAATGTTGTATTTGCATTATATTAGGAGTAGATTATTGGACTATTATTTGTCATATATTAATTAGAATTGGTTTACAGGATGTAGACATATTTTAAAAATTGTTTGGAATTATTCTTTAGTATGAGAACTTTTCATTTCCTTAAAACAACTAATGAAACAGAAACTGCAAAAACTTTGCAATTTCTTCCCGTCTGGATGTTAATCTGTAATACAAATCACCAAGAGTGGTATGGCATCTCTTGATTGTGGGTAGGTAAGGAAGCAGTGAATCTTTTGACCTCAAGATGGTTACTCTTTAATACAACATAAAGTTTACTTTTAAGGACTAACGGCTTTTTTTAACGGCTTACTTTTAAAGACAATAGCAGAAAACAACCATAATCTAATGCAGTGATTTCCAACTGGTGAGGCGCGCCTCACCAGCCTCACCAGTTGGACTATTTATGTACTATTCAGTACTATTCAGTGTATGACTGAGGAGTAAGTGTATGTGGATGAAAACGGAGAAACACAATGTGATAGCCCTACACAATCACATGATGTTTTTCCATCACTCTCTTAATTTGTTTTCTTCATCGCATAAATAACGTTCTTTGGGACTGTCACCATATATTTTACTTAATATCTATTAACTAAACTAAACCAATCGTCTTGATATTTAGAATGAACCGCTAATGGAAGAGAGACTATGCGAAGTGCATAATCTGCAGATCAAAGTGAACTCAATAATAGTAACGGATAAAGAAAAGAAAAGTGCAGCAATATGACATAAGTTATATCAAGAAAACATTTTTATAATTTACATTATTATAACTATTCAGAAGGAATAAATTCCTGGTTGTACAGTACACTATGTACAGATAAGACTACTATCCATTTTATTTGTGCAAAGTGCTGTAGGTAGGTAGTGCAATTGTATTTGTGCTTCATATTTTCAGTCAAACTTTACCGATATTATTTAATTTGTAATAAAAACAAATAAATACTAAATACAGAGCAATAAACATTTATTCGTCTGTTGGGGAGGCAACATTGCACGCAGGCCCCGATCGGGAAGGCATATTGTAGAAAAGGTCTAAATCTAAACCGCTGATCTAATGGAAACGGATCGGAAAGCTTATAAATTTAAATTATTTATTTATTTATTTAATCAGTCTTTCCGCTCCGTGAGCATTAAGAGGCTTTTTTTTTCCATACCTATCATGGGTTCGGCCAGGTCCACATGATGACGGGAGAGACAAAGTCTTCCAAAGTACGACTTTACCGCTTCGGCCATCCTGCTGCCAAAGCAGGATGGCCGAAGCTGCTCGTTCGACTGTACGTTCGTAAAGTCGAACGAGTTAAACGAGAATGACGTCATCGTTAGACTTTTCGACCGATTCATTTATAACTAAATGGCTGTTTCTAAAATCGAAGATATGAATGTTGCTAGTGCAGCCTTATCCGAACTACAGTAGATCCCCCTATAAGACGGGTTCCTATAATTACGATTTAGAAATCGTAATTATAGGAACCCGTCTTAAGACGGCAAAAAAATTGTGGCGGTATCCATAAACAACGTTAAAAAACTCTTGTAATTACGTAAAACGTCATCGGGCAGCCGAACTACTTTCCGCCATCCAATGCCACGCTACGGACAGTTTAGGCGGGTAAATTGAGTTTAGTATCGTCTGTACATATAATTATATATAAATTAGGTACTGTATATATAATTATATATTAACTTAACTTATTGTAACTTTATTATAATTATACTAGCAGACCCCACCACGCGTTGTTCTGGCTCAAAATGTATCTATTATAAATGTATAACACTTCCCCCATGAAGGGGAAATTTTTCGAAAAATTTCTTCTTAGTGTACATTCTCTTGACGTACCCTATTAAAACGCAATCAAAACGCAAAAACCCGCATCTAAAATAGTATAAATAGAAGCAGAGTTCTTTACCGTAAGCCTTAATCCTAACCATCTCCCTTCAGTGGGGGGAATTTCGACACGTATATTATATAAAAATACGTGCGTATTCGAATGCAGCGTTGTGTCAAAATTTCAAAGGAATCGGTAGGAACAAACGAACATTACATTTTTATTTATATAGATAGAAGATGATCTGCTTTAGTTCATTTTCACAGAAAAGCATAATGCCTCACAGAAAAGCAAACTTAGGGCGTCGTACTCGTAGCGCCATCTGTTGGACATAAAAGCCTTAACCTAGATTATATATTTTAATTTATATGAATGTTTAACGGAATAATATACAGCCTATGTCCA
>NW_019384872.1:388900-405311 GCF_000671375.1 Centruroides sculpturatus
GGTACAAAATATTCAATTGTATGAATATACTTTTAAAGAAAATTATAAATATAGTTTTGTGAAGAAACGTACATAAAAATAACATAAAATAGTCTTTACTTTTTAAATATTAAAACAATCCACCTAGTTAAAATTGCTCCCTACCAGTGGCTAGTGGATGGAATCAGAGACGGTCTGGGTAGGTGTGCGGTGCGGTGCATGCTTGCCAAATCCCGAGGGTGCCGATACCGGTTAATGTCTCTTTTGTCTCATCACTAGTATATCTCAAAGGACGCGACAGGGTTGTTGCAAATTTTAAACGTTTCTCATCATAGCTGTAAAAATCTAAATTTGTTAAACTTAAAAGTCATTTGTTTTCTAACTACTGCAATTCGTTTTAAGACCAGGTGTCCACAGAAATTTCCAAAATTTACAACTTTTAGTCACTTTCATTGAACTGGAAAAATTCCTTTCTTTATTACATCTAATATTACGAAGAAATCAGTCCCACTGTACTCGGCTAGATATTGGCCCGGTTAGGCTTTTGTTTAAGTAATATTCCGGCTCTTTCGTCAGGGTTTTGTTTACGTCCCCAATTCCCTAATCGCTTAATTATTTAACTACTTCTTAAGTAGAAATAAGNGAATTATCGGGCTATAAGCTTAATGCAGCTATTAAAGCAGCCGAGGTAGATAAATCAAGAATACTAGGCAGCAAAAGAAGTACTACAACCTCGAAAACGAAGTCGAAATCTTCAAGGCTACAAGTGAAAAAACATATGACATCTGTCTTCTCTTAAATGCATTAAAGACGATTCCACTAACATCAATTAAACCGGAAAGTGCATTCTTGGTAGCAGCACTTTTCATTACTAAAATAAGAATCAAATTGACTGTTCGACGTATTGACCATCTTCGCTTTTTAAAATCTTATTGTAAAAGTTTACAATAATATTTTGTATTACGTTTTATTTAAAAGAACGAAAATTACCTTCTAAGTTAGAAGTTTCATCTAGCTAGATTCATTTTTTTTTTTTTTTTTATTTTCAACTCAATTCAAAGCATTTTGTTGTTGTTGTTGTTGCTGTATGCAATTCCCAGCAAACTTTAATAAATGTTTTCTATTTGTGAAAATTTCTACGTAATTCAAAGGTAATTTTTAATATATATCTTATACAGCATTATTAATATGATTTTGGAGGTTGCAGAACATATTAAATTATTTTAAAAACTGAAAAATAATTATAGTGGAACCTCGGTATACGACCTTAATCCGTTCCTGGTGTTTGGACTTATATCGAATAGNGTGCACACTCGGTAAGTAATCCTACAATTTTTTGTTTATAGCATAGTTTATACGGATTATTCCCCCCAAAAATATACGTATTTTGGAAATGCTGAGTCGAATTAGTCTAGAATCGATTAATTTTATGGAAGAAAACCTTTCAAACAGCCGTAGTCCGTAAACTTCACACGTGTCAGGCTGTGATTGGCTGTGATTCCTACAAAATTGATTCATAAAGAACGGAACGTATCAACCGTCTTATAGGGAGATCGACTGTAGTTGGATTAAAAAGGAAAAAAAGTGAGATTCGAAAGAACTGGTAAACTGAAATCAAGTAAGTGCTGTATATTTTATTCCAAATCGAATTACTCATGATATATTAAACCAATATATTTGTATATTTACTTGATAATTTACTTGCATATATATTATATTTGTTGTAACTTTTCGTGTACATACATATACGTAAAGCATAAATTAATGAATTTATTACATTTAAAATTTTTGATAAATATATAAAGTTAATGCTCGATTGTAACGTAAGTTTGAGCTCTTTTGTTATCGATTGGACGTTTCATATAAAGTTGATAGGCAAGTGGATATTTATAAAAATAAACAGCAGCTATTTCAAAATGATCTCTCCGAATTTGTTTCATCTCTTTTGCTGAAAAATATTTCTTATAGGGAATGAGTTGTTTTTCTATGTAAGTCATGTCCGCTGTAAAGATTATAAAATCAGTAAGTTGCAAATATGTGTTTGACGTATTGTATATGTGCATAAAAATTTCCTACCTATTTTAAAATCAGGATCGACGGGCGTATATGAACCAGAAGGTACAGTTGAAGGTATGTCGGGATTATATTCAGGTGGCCCAGCGGGTACTAAATAAAATAATTTGTTTACAATGCTGTATATGCAATTCAATAAAAGTTAAAAATATAACATTTTTATAATATATGTAGAATTCATATTTACTCCTCCCTAAAGTATGCATTAATCGGTTATTTACATTTACAATTTAAATAGATGATTAATATTTATGAGTAGAGATGGGCAAGGAAAAAGCATCAAAAATAGCGCACATATTCAATCAGAATAAGTTTCATCTGTAGTGATTCATTTTTGTTTCAGAAGAGTTGCATACTGACAGTGGCGTACCGTGGGTGTCAGCCGCCCGGGGCGGAGGAAAATTTCGTCCTCCCTTATTTAGGTATTTCAATTTAAAAGACCAAAATTCAGTTTTGTCACAGAACAAGCAATGAAAAATTCGGTGGTAATGCAGCGATCTGTTTAAAATAGTACTATTGGATATTAGTGGTGTATATGAACTCGAATGAATCGTACAAGCAAAAAAAAAAAGTCAACAGGTTTCGCAGGAACTCCTCGGACGAAAAAGTTACTAGTTCACCCGGCGAACTGATTCCCGGACTATCCGGACGATAGCACTATCGTAGGCACGATGCAAGTATAGATTAGGATGTTTCAAATTTTTACAAGATATTATAATTATTTATTGTGAAATTTTGTCGCCCTCTAAAAAGTACCGCCCGGGGCGGGCTGCCCCTGCCTCCCCCACTACGATACGCCACTGCATACGGAATCATCACTGTTTTGTACGTATTCAATGCTTTGTGTTATTCCTTTGTATACAATTAAGGAGGTTGATCTAAACGTTACATAATTTTGAGAGTGGGTAAGTGCGACGCGTTATGAACCGTTCAGAAGATGGAGTAGTATTTGAAAAGTATAAAAATAGCATTACATAACTTATGACGATCCCATATATTAATTCCTAAAGTTCCTTATAATTACTTAACTTATGAGCTCATAAGATAAATAAGATAAAGATAAAAAGAAGTTCATGGGGTAAGTCTCTGAAAGGATTGAAGGAAAATAAAAACTTATGTTCCCACTATGGAAAATAATTCCTTCCACTAAAATTGGGTCTTTAGAGATTTATTTAATACAGTACACTGTTTTGCATTATTTATTTCTTTTCATTTTGCAGGTTAAACAACAAAAATGTTAAATAGTTTGCCTAAAAAATAAATTATTGTTAAATTATATATTTTTAAATAAAAAAATAATGGACTAGAGTAGTGGATTATGTGCTAAATAGGTTAAATTTCAAAAATAAAAAAACGAACGTAGCAGAATTCCTTAATCTCTGTTAGCGCAGCTTCACACTACTCCAACTGTAGTGTGTTTGGGTCTTTAGAGATTTAATTCCAACAGTATTTACTGTCCAACTGGTTTTAATACGTTGGGGTCTCATATCTGTCAGTCATTAATTATTTATTGGAATTCTTAATAAAGAACACTTGTTTTTTTAAACTCTTTCCGCCCAGTGGGTACTAAGAGGGGTCTCTTTCTAGGTCTGGCCCACAATGGGGCAGCCGGATGCTGAGGGACGGGACCCGACATATCTGGACGGATCAACCTTCGAAAAATTCCTGGGGATTTTTCGACCTTGTCCGGATTAGATCCCTGCTCCCCCAGAGCGATAAGCTGCCACATTGACCGCTCGGTCATCCGGCCGTTTAATTGTTTTGGTGTTAAAATATAATCTACGGTTTGTTTGATTAATTGATTAGTTAACTCGAAGCACTAGCGTATTAAAGCTACTGTAGACCTATATGGCTAGCTATCTTAATTCGGGCGTGCCCGATCCTCAATAGGATCAAGCAACATGAGAGATGCGAATGATGTTCAAAAAATAACTATCGAATATAAATTATGAGTCTAAAACGAAATTCAAATCCGGATCAACAGACAATTGACATGTCACGTGAATCTATGGATGACTTATTTGTGAATTATGTTTAACTTTGCATTAATTATAAGACATCTGAATATTGTATTATGTGCTTAAAACTACAGAAGCAGAGTTACAAATAGTTCTACATGTATGTAATGAAATTCAAGATCTTTAATATAAATACAATGGATTTCGTTAATCCGGCCATTCCTTGCACAAAGGAGTGCCAGATTAGAGAAAACTGAGAGTATAGACCTGAAGGCAATGAATGATGTGACCTGTTGCCCTTCGGTATTGATTCTTTTTGAAGTCAAATAGGCGGCAGGCTGAAATGGCATACTCTGCGAAGAAATAACCAAGTAAACAAGAAAATGAATGTGTGACATAATCAAAATTTTCACAGGCGATCACACAGGAGGGTAAGAGGATAATTGCGGGGCCGGATTAGCAAGAAACCCGTACATTGAGGCACTTCGGGCCACGTGTCCCCTTTTCTTCGCGGTTGTCCTTTTCGTAATTCCCCAAGAGGGTTTCAAACAACGGAAAATTCGTGACTTCTATCTACCCATTCTGCAAATATGAAAGAAACTAATGAAGGATATTTGTCCATTGACCCATGCAACTTCGTCGTATATTGACCAAAACCCCATTCCTCGTTTTCAAGGCCAAGTTAGAACCAGCGCCACCTTATCGAAGCTGTAATCCGACATTGAATCATAGAGTTTAAAGCTCCTTGCATAATGTACGATGCCATTTTTTATAGTTTGTGCTCCCCCCTTTTCTTAGTCTGCAGACGCCGCTGATTTACTAACATTTTAATAGAAAAGTATAAATAACGATACTATAAAGCAAACAAATAAATTATATATATATATACCATCTGCACAAATATAACTTCCTTGAGTATTAATGCATTGTTGAGTACCACAGACTGGATTGGTCTCAGATACACATTCATCTATATCATAACAATCAGAATCATCGGGATCTATAATATAAAGTAAATTAAAAAATTATTTGTTAATACAAATTTTCTAATTTAAAGTGTAATTGGTATGAAGTTTCAGAAACTAATTTATTCATATATTACTGCATCAGCTTTCAGTATTTCTTTCTATTGAAGTGTAAATATTGTTTAGAAAGAAATTGTAATAATAATTACCTGTCGAGTACATCCATCCTTCCGGACAAGCACATGAAAAATTTAATGTTTTTCTAGGATCGTCCAAGCATAAAAATGGCTTGCAAAATTTCTGAGCCTTTTCTGTACAAGCTCCAATATATTGATCACATTCAGAGCCACCGAAGCCAGGGAAGCAGAGACAGCCACAAGTACAAGTCTAAAATTGATAACTTATTGTAATATAAAATTAAATCTTATTATTGTAAAAGAATATTATTATTAATAAACAATTTTCAAGAAATATTCTATTTTCTAACTTAAAAGAACTTATTTTAGATTTAAAATTTTCAACTCACTTTCCAGCAGACACCAACAATACACTGAGAGCCAAAACAATTAACTAAAAAAAAAGCAATTGAAATATAAGTAAATTATTTATATAAGTTTATTCTATAAATTTTAGCACATATATGAAGTATTATGTAAATAATAATGCTATTTTTTAACTTCATAATACTATAATTTATATAAAAATTTAATGAAATAATTTCAATGTATGTGCAATTTTGGAAAAAATACTGTGAACGTTGTTGCTTTATTGATAGAATATAGGCCTAATGAATGAGAAAATCTGAGAAATTTTTAATATATTTTAAGAAATTATAATTAAAACAATGCGCTAAATGAATTAAAACAGTAATAATAATTTTCATGTTTCATTGAATATATCACTGATATTCAAAAACTTGAGTAGAAAAAGAACACGAATCTATTTGAGAATAGGGTTTCTCAAAGGGGATCCCGGTTGTTTTTTTAACCCGGGAAATTCTTCTCATCCCGGGAAATCCCGCAAATTTCTTAAAAATTCACTTTTTTCTTATTTTGTGTTAAGGTTGAGGAAATTTTGCAATAGAAAGCATAATTAACTCACAAACTGTCAGAATACATTTGTATTTATTAATTTTAAACCTACTTATTAGATTTTTAATTTTTGTTCGTTATGGCATGTCACAAATGGTCAAAATCAGTACGTAGCTTATTTGTGGCAGGACTCTGAAAATTCTTTACTTGTCAGAACCTGTAATATCTGGAACAATTGTTCTTACGCTGTCTTAATTTTTAACCATGCCCGGTAGATTCGATAACGCCAGTTGTGCAAATTGGGCAAGGATACAAACGAGTACGAAGTTTGCAAGTATGAAGTTTTTCTTCATAAACCTGATTATTAAGACCAAATGAATTGCCGAATTATCGGGCTATAAGCTTAATGCAGCTATTAAAGCAGCCGAGGTAGATAAATCAAGAATACTAGGCAGCAAAAGAAGTACTACAACCTCGAAAACGAAGTCGAAATCTTCAAGGCTACAAGTGAAAAAACATATGACATCTGTCTTCTCTTAAATGCATTAAAGACGATTCCACTAACATCAATTAAACCGGAAAGTGCATTCTTGGTAGCAGCACTTTTCATTACTAAAATAAGAATCAAATTGACTGTTCGACGTATTGACCATCTTCGCTTTTTAAAATCTTATTGTAAAAGTTTACAATAATATTTTGTATTACGTTTTATTTAAAAGAACGAAAATTACCTTCTAAGTTAGAAGTTTCATCTAGCTAGATTCATTTTTTTTTTTTTTTTTATTTTCAACTCAATTCAAAGCATTTTGTTGTTGTTGTTGTTGCTGTATGCAATTCCCAGCAAACTTTAATAAATGTTTTCTATTTGTGAAAATTTCTACGTAATTCAAAGGTAATTTTTAATATATATCTTATACAGCATTATTAATATGATTTTGGAGGTTGCAGAACATATTAAATTATTTTAAAAACTGAAAAATAATTATAGTGGAACCTCGGTATACGACCTTAATCCGTTCCTGGTGTTTGGACTTATACCGAATAGGACGTATACCAAACCAACCTTTTCCATAAGAAGTAATGTAAAAATGATTAATCCGTTCTCATGTAAAAAAAATGGCTGGCTTTAAACACCTCGCTTTCCTCGCTAGTTTCTGCTTGATTTTTCATGAGATCAGCATGTATCCTTTTAACTTTCTCGCAAATAATTTCTTCCGATACGCTGTCGCCAGCACACTGTTTTTCAGTTATCCAAAGCAAAAGCAATTTCTCGACACGATCTAATGTCTTCGATCTCTGTTTAGAAATTGATTTAACCCCTTTCGCAACGTTAGCAGATTTAATAATGTCTTTATTTTTCACGATTGTCGATATCGTCGTTCTCGGAATACGGAATGCAACAGTTAAATCTCGAACACGCGTGCCACCTTCATATTTCTCAACAATCTCTTTTTTCAGTTCCATTGTCATTTTTTTATTTTTCTGTTGCCTTTTTGCAATTCATGATTAATAAAAATAATAAAATGTTACTTACAAATTAAAATCAGAAGAAATTTAACAAAGTTATAAACCGTGGCACCGCGAACGTCTAATCTGGTGTAGTACACCGATAGTACTACTTGTTTATAGATGGCGCTTATAATTGAATTAAGTCGTATACCGAGCAAAATTTGTTTCGTCCAAACAGGACGTATTCTGAATTGGACGTATTCTAAAGCAGACGTATACCGAGGTTCCACTGTATATCATTTGATTTCATGATATTTTGTGTATCTTAAAAATAATTAATTCTGCCCCGGGATTTCCCGGATCCCGGGAAACAATTCACTTTTATCCCGGAATCAGGGGACAAGCAAAAGACTGGGAAATGAAAAATCCTATTTGAGAAGTATTAATTTAACACACAAAAGTTATTTAATTATTGATTATATTTTTATACTTATCTATTCCATCTGGTCATTTGATTCAGATTTGTATTTTTTATGAGTATACCGAACTTCCGATTATCGGTACTAATGTGCACGAGTGTGCGCAGAAAACCGGAAAACACGGATAATCCAAAACAGCTCTCTAAACTATAAAAACAACTGTGCAGAAGTTTTAAATGACCATACACGGCTCATCATAACGCGATGCAAGCGTGAGTCAAACAATAGAGATTATCCTGCATTTCAGCTTTGTTTGCTCTGTATAAACAATCCCATAAAATTATATAATTTGCATCGTATAATTTTTAAATATACGATGCAGAATTGCATCGTATATTTAAAAAAAATTATTAATTATAAAAAGACAAATGGCGAATAAGACTCAATGTCTCTTTATACCAATTAACATATTAACAGCTAGTTCTAATAACACAGAAATTACAAAATAAAATCTTACAGTTTGGTTGATTTTGATCATAATAATAAGCAAATGCTTCGTCAGGTGTTGAATACTTAGCCTTCAGAGGCATAAATCCAACTTTAGATAGACCAAATATAATTTTTACCGAAGCAAAAACTAAAATTACTTGAAACATTTCTATTACTGTACTTGCATTTATGGAATAATTATAAAGCGTATGTGTTCGAATTATTTGAATTTTTGAAATTGTCGAAGGTGAAAACTGATATCGATTATTACAATGAAAATGAAATCAAATGAAATATTTTATTTATTTTCGTTTTGTGACTATAATTTGTTCCAGGTTATTACAATTACAGAAATATATTAATTAATATTGAATATTTCAAAAATACGAGATGTCCGGCTTAGAGGTTTAATAAAAAAAATTTATAACTTGCATTATTTTTGTATCAAACTTAAATTCGATGTGTGTTTTATGTTGACACTTGTGGCCATTTGCGCGAAACACCATATCTTGTTGCTGCTGTTATTGGCACATGAGCGGAACGGCAAAATACGTGTACGTTAACGATGAACCAGATGATAGACCACGGTGACTGGAGGAAGTTATTTGGACACGCTGCGACTTACACTATCCCTTAACTTCCTCCTGGAACCAGTTTTCAATAAGATGTGGTTCCTACCCGTTTTAAAACAGTTTCTGAATGAAGTTGACCAGATGGTAGATTGGTTCTTATCCAACTGAAGTTTTTCCTGTAAGATTTTGTGAATAATCAGGTATATCGTACATATGTGCATAATTTGAATGACTCGAAACACAATGACTGCATTCAGCAGACTCAACAGTTCCGGAGCTATTGACTACTTAGAGTAAGTATGTCTGGAGCGATCATTTCAGAGTTGCCAATCTTACATAAGAAAATTATTGTATTTGTCCCTTGAAATCATTGTATTTCATTTAAAATTATGGCCACCAGTAGCCAAGCGGTTCCTTTTCTTGAACACTGGGAGTTCGGTCGTGGGTTCGCGCCTCGCCAGGACGAGCTGGCCACATGAAGTTTCTGAGTTTTCTCCACGTCTGTAACGCCTGAATAGGAACCAGTTATCCTTAAAAGACTTCCTGGAAGGCGTTCCCGTTCCCATAGACAGATCGCTCAAGTGTTGGTTGCCATAATTTAACTAAACAAATTTAAAATTATCGTACAGCTATCGCGATCCGTTACACTTACGCCTCTATCTATAGAAGTATTAACTAGGTTCCCCTAGAATTTTTTTCCAAGATCCCCTCTTACAACAAAAAAATTTTGGAATTTCGTCGGATGATATTTTTTGAATTTATTGAAGTTACAGACTGTCCAAAAAAACCACCATACTCAACCTGCGGCCCGGTGAGCTTTTGTGAGTGGCCCTGACTTGAAAGAGAGCGGAAAATAATTACGTTCACTTCTGGAAATAATTACCACTTCTAGAAAATAGTGCCCGATCAATATAAGACTAAAAAATGTGCTAAAATTTTACTTACGTTGTTCGCATCAACGTATCTATGTGAAACGTCATACTCAAAAATTAAATATGCAAAGAACATATATAGAAACTGGCTTACTGGTTCACACTTGGATGCCGTTTTATGAGTGGCAAGCAGCAGTTACAAACCTGATTTAAATGAATTGACAGCCGAGCGGTCAAGATGGCAGCCTACCGCTCTGGATCGAATCTGGTCGAGTCAGGGAATCCTCCAGGAATTTTTCGGGGAGTGGTCCGTTCGGATATGTCGGGTCCCGTCCCTCACCACCCGGTCGCACCATTGTGGGCCTGGCCGAACCCAGGTCCACAACGGTGCCTGCTATAAGAGGCCTGCTATAATGGTGCCTGCTATTGGCCTGCTATAAGAGGCCCACTTAGTGCCCACAGGGCGGAAAGAGTATTAAAAAAAAGATTTAAATGAAATTGTGAGAAAAAGTTCGCAATATCAACAGGCACACTAAATTTCTAGGGTAAGTGAGAAATTAAGTAAGTTTTTTATTATAATTGTTATGTTGCGGCCCGCGTGTAATAGCTATCATGTGTATGTGGCCCGATAGAAAAAAACGTTGAGTATGGTGGGTCTAAAAAAAATCTATCAGTGCATTTCTCCAGTAGATATAAAGACCCGAAAATCCCTAAATGGAAAGGATGAAGAACGTTAACAATGGCTGTAAGACCCATGAACTAACTCTTAAGTTAAAATTTTATAATTTTAATTAGATATTTTTCTGTGTTTTTTAAAGGAACGTTTGTAAACTTGATGGCCAAGTAGCCTAAAAAAGAAGGCCAGGTCGTCAAAAAGTTTGTTCTGGAACACGTGAAGTGAATAAATGGTGTCTATCAAAAAATTTTTTTTGGAAAGTCTGCGTCTTCAATTAATTGAACAAAAAATTTTTTAAACCCCATTTACAATGAAGAATTTTTTACGACTTTCTCTTATAATATATGGTGCAAAACAAATCTCTAAATGGCGTAATTTAAAATTTATTATCTTTTTTTTCAATTTTAACATATCAAACTTTAACAAATAATTATTACTTAACATGTAACACTTTTTTAAATATACTATACTTTTTTCATATGTATAAATCTCAGTTTTTCCAAATTTTTGCCATCGTCTAAAATTTTTAGTCAACCCCTCAAGTGCTTGCGACTTCTTAGTTTAAGAAACGCTGATTTATGTCAAAAAAAGGCTCAGTCCTAGACAACTTTTTAGATGGAAACTACTACGTAATAAAATGTATAATGGCATTTCAACAGAACGTTTATTTGTACAAATTTTCTTTGGACATCAATTTGAACATTTTATCAGTCGGTCTAAAAGTATAGCAGTTAGAAGATTCAAAATATGAAAAACGTGTGCCATATAATAGAGAATGCACAATAGTATCTAAGCAAAAACTTCCGAAAATTTAGTAGCCCTCTAACGGAGAAAAAAGATACGAAATATCAATGAGAAGGCGATACGTACAGTAAAGAAATGTTGATTAACTATTCAAAAACTTTAATTTGCAATGTTTATTTTGAGAGTCAGACGCGTATTTCTAAAATTATCGTACAGGCATCGTACGACTCCTAAAATAATCGTACAACACCAACATGGTTCACTCCTTGTTCACCTAATGGTAATTTCAATCGTGACATTTTTCCTAAGCCAGATAATAAGCATCTTTCTGCCAAGGGTGGCGTTACTGTGCACATTTGGTGTCTTTTACACGTGACTTCTAACAAATCACTTGACTTCGATTATTATTAACCGTTAACAAATTGGATTCAATTACTTTTGATAAATAGTAAAACTTTTAAAATAAATTGAGGAATTTTGTAAATATATTTTATCACACTGATAGCAAACTTTATAAATTTATATATTTTAAAAAATCTTCAAAATTTGGCGTGGAATATATAATAAATTAATTATTTGTGTATTACAAATAAAAATTTAAAAAATAATAAATTTTTATCATATACTGTATTAATTCCTTAGAATGTTCGTAAAAAATTAATTTTTATTTAAAATATTAAAATATCGTGACGAATCACGATCGGTTATAATGAGTTATAAAAACCATTTCTAGACTGTTTCTTTATTAACAGAATAAATCTTATAAAGTTACATTGTACTTTTAATAACAGCAATAATCATTTTGGTTGATGTGTAGTTAAGTAAACCGTAAGGCGGCACTTCCGAATCTCGGCAACACGAGTATTAGAATAGTTTCAATAGATGTCGCACTCGACTTAAACTATTACGTCACGTATTCTGGTTTCTAGATTAGGTTCGAACTAGGGTTTCTCATTTCCCGGTCTTTTGTTTGTGCCGGGATCCCGGGAAATCCCGGGATAGAATTAATTATTTTTAAGGTATACAAAATATCTTGAAATCAAATGATATAATTATTTTCCATTTTTTAAAGTAATTTTAAAGTTCTGTAACCTCCAAAATCATATTAATAATGCTGNAACAACAAAAATGTTAAATAGTTTGCCTAAAAAATAAATTATTGTTAAATTATATATTTTTAAATAAAAAAATAATGGACTAGAGTAGTGGATTATGTGCTAAATAGGTTAAATTTCAAAAATAAAAAAACGAACGTAGCAGAATTCCTTAATCTCTGTTAGCGCAGCTTCACACTACTCCAACTGTAGTGTGTTTGGGTCTTTAGAGATTTAATTCCAACAGTATTTACTGTCCAACTGGTTTTAATACGTTGGGGTCTCATATCTGTCAGTCATTAATTATTTATTGGAATTCTTAATAAAGAACACTTGTTTTTTTAAACTCTTTCCGCCCAGTGGGTACTAAGAGGGGTATCTTTCTAGGTCTGGCCCACAATGGGGCAGCCGGATGCTGAGGGACGGGACCCGACATATCTGGACGGATCAACCTTCGAAAAATTCCTGGGGATTTTTCGACCTTGTCCGGATTAGATCCCTGCTCCCCCAGAGCGATAAGCTGCCACATTGACCGCTCGGTCATCCGGCCGTTTAATTGTTTTGGTGTTAAAATATAATCTACGGTTTGTTTGATTAATTGATTAGTTAACTCGAAGCACTAGCGTATTAAAGCTACTGTAGACCTATATGGCTAGCTATCTTAATTCGGGCGTGCCCGATCCTCAATAGGATCAAGCAACATGAGAGATGCGAATGATGTTCAAAAAATAACTATCGAATATAAATTATGAGTCTAAAACGAAATTCAAATCCGGATCAACAGACAATTGACATGTCACGTGAATCTATGGATGACTTATTTGTGAATTATGTTTAACTTTGCATTAATTATAAGACATCTGAATATTGTATTATGTGCTTAAAACTACAGAAGCAGAGTTACAAATAGTTCTACATGTATGTAATGAAATTCAAGATCTTTAATATAAATACAATGGATTTCGTTAATCCGGCCATTCCTTGCACAAAGGAGTGCCAGATTAGAGAAAACTGAGAGTATAGACCTGAAGGCAATGAATGATGTGACCTGTTGCCCTTCGGTATTGATTCTTTTTGAAGTCAAATAGGCGGCAGGCTGAAATGGCATACTCTGCGAAGAAATAACCAAGTAAACAAGAAAATGAATGTGTGACATAATCAAAATTTTCACAGGCGATCACACAGGAGGGTAAGAGGATAATGGCGGGGCCGGATTAGCAAGAAACCCGTACATTGAGGCACTTCGGGCCACGTGTCCCCTTTTCTTCGCGGTTGTCCTTTTCGTAATTCCCCAAGAGGGTTTCAAACAACGGAAAATTCGTGACTTCTATCTACCCATTCTGCAAATATGAAAGAAACTAATGAAGGATATTTGTCCATTGACCCATGCAACTTCGTCGTATATTGACCAAAACCCCATTCCTCGTTTTCAAGGCCAAGTTAGAACCAGCGCCACCTTATCGAAGCTGTAATCCGACATTGAATCATAGAGTTTAAAGCTCCTTGCATAATGTACGATGCCATTTTTTATAGTTTGTGCTCCCCCCTTTTCTTAGTCTGCAGACGCCGCTGATTTACTAACATTTTAATAGAAAAGTATAAATAACGATACTATAAAGCAAACAAATAAATTATATATATATATACCATCTGCACAAATATAACTTCCTTGAGTATTAATGCATTGTTGAGTACCACAGACTGGATTGGTCTCAGATACACATTCATCTATATCATAACAATCAGAATCATCGGGATCTATAATATAAAGTAAATTAAAAAATTATTTGTTAATACAAATTTTCTAATTTAAAGTGTAATTGGTATGAAGTTTCAGAAACTAATTTATTCATATATTACTGCATCAGCTTTCAGTATTTCTTTCTATTGAAGTGTAAATATTGTTTAGAAAGAAATTGTAATAATAATTACCTGTCGAGTACATCCATCCTTCCGGACAAGCACATGAAAAATTTAATGTTTTTCTAGGATCGTCCAAGCATAAAAATGGCTTGCAAAATTTCTGAGCCTTTTCTGTACAAGCTCCAATATATTGATCACATTCAGAGCCACCGAAGCCAGGGAAGCAGAGACAGCCACAAGTACAAGTCTAAAATTGATAACTTATTGTAATATAAAATTAAATCTTATTATTGTAAAAGAATATTATTATTAATAAACAATTTTCAAGAAATATTCTATTTTCTAACTTAAAAGAACTTATTTTAGATTTAAAATTTTCAACTCACTTTCCAGCAGACACCAACAATACACTGAGAGCCAAAACAATTAACTAAAAAAAAAGCAATTGAAATATAAGTAAATTATTTATATAAGTTTATTCTATAAATTTTAGCACATATATGAAGTATTATGTAAATAATAATGCTATTTTTTAACTTCATAATACTATAATTTATATAAAAATTTAATGAAATAATTTCAATGTATGTGCAATTTTGGAAAAAATACTGTGAACGTTGTTGCTTTATTGATAGAATATAGGCCTAATGAATGAGAAAATCTGAGAAATTTTTAATATATTTTAAGAAATTATAATTAAAACAATGCGCTAAATGAATTAAAACAGTAATAATAATTTTCATGTTTCATTGAATATATCACTGATATTCAAAAACTTGAGTAGAAAAAGAACACGAATCTATTTGAGAATAGGGTTTCTCAAAGGGGATCCCGGTTGTTTTTTTAACCCGGGAAATTCTTCTCATCCCGGGAAATCCCGCAAATTTCTTAAAAATTCACTTTTTTCTTATTTTGTGTTAAGGTTGAGGAAATTTTGCAATAGAAAGCATAATTAACTCACAAACTGTCAGAATACATTTGTATTTATTAATTTTAAACCTACTTATTAGATTTTTAATTTTTGTTCGTTATGGCATGTCACAAATGGTCAAAATCAGTACGTAGCTTATTTGTGGCAGGACTCTGAAAATTCTTTACTTGTCAGAACCTGTAATATCTGGAACAATTGTTCTTACGCTGTCTTAATTTTTAACCATGCCCGGTAGATTCGATAACGCCAGTTGTGCAAATTGGGCAAGGATACAAACGAGTACGAAGTTTGCAAGTATGAAGTTTTTCTTCATAAACCTGATTATTAAGACCAAATGAATTGCCGAATTATCGGGCTATAAGCTTAATGCAGCTATTAAAGCAGCCGAGGTAGATAAATCAAGAATACTAGGCAGCAAAAGAAGTACTACAACCTCGAAAACGAAGTCGAAATCTTCAAGGCTACAAGTGAAAAAACATATGACATCTGTCTTCTCTTAAATGCATTAAAGACGATTCCACTAACATCAATTAAACCGGAAAGTGCATTCTTGGTAGCAGCACTTTTCATTACTAAAATAAGAATCAAATTGACTGTTCGACGTATTGACCATCTTCGCTTTTTAAAATCTTATTGTAAAAGTTTACAATAATATTTTGTATTACGTTTTATTTAAAAGAACGAAAATTACCTTCTAAGTTAGAAGTTTCATCTAGCTAGATTCATTTTTTTTTTTTTTTTTATTTTCAACTCAATTCAAAGCATTTTGTTGTTGTTGTTGTTGCTGTATGCAATTCCCAGCAAACTTTAATAAATGTTTTCTATTTGTGAAAATTTCTACGTAATTCAAAGGTAATTTTTAATATATATCTTATACAGCATTATTAATATGATTTTGGAGGTTGCAGAACATATTAAATTATTTTAAAAACTGAAAAATAATTATAGTGGAACCTCGGTATACGACCTTAATCCGTTCCTGGTGTTTGGACTTATATCGAATAGGACGTATACCAAACCAACCTTTTCCATAAGAAGTAATGTAAAAATGATTAATCCGTTCTCATGTAAAAAAAATGGCTGGCTTTAAACACCTGGCTTTCCTCGCTAGTTCCTGCTTGATTTTTCATGAGATCAGCATGTATCCCTTTAGCTTTCTCGCAAATAATTTCTTCCGATACGCTGTCGCCAGCGCACTGTTTTTCAGTTATCCAAAGCAAAAGTAATTTCTCGACACTATCTAATGACTTCGATCTCTGTTTAGAAATTGATTTAACCCCTTTCGCAACGTTAGCA
>NW_019384872.1:406973-428477 GCF_000671375.1 Centruroides sculpturatus
TACTGGGCATGGTTAAAACTCAAGACAGCGTAAGCACAATTATTCCAGATATTACAGGTTCCGACAAGTAAAGAATTTTTATAGTCATGCCACAAATAAGCTATATATTGATTATTGACCATTTGTGACATGCTATAACGAGCAAAAATTTAAAAAAACTAATAGGTAGGTTTAAAATTAATAAATACAAATGTATTCTGACAGTGAATGAGCTAATTATGCTTTCTATTTGCAAAATTCCTCAACCTTGACACAAAATAAGAAAAAAAGCGAATTTTTAAGAAATTTGCGGGATTTCCCGGGATAAGAAAAATTTCCCGGGTTAAAAAAACAACCGGGATCCCGGGATCCCGGAATCCCGTTTGAGAAACCCTAATTCGAACCATTTTATATTTTAGGTAGCGTGTTAACAGATCCTCGACAGGCTGGCTGCTTGGAGTTTTCCGGGTTTTCTCCTTGCCAATAACGACTAAATAGGAGGCCAGTTCCCCATAAAAGTCCTCCCGGAGGGCATCATTTCCCGCGCGCGCGTATAGGCCGTTCGGATACGGCTGGCTCTTCGGTCGCATAGCGATCATAACCATATGTCTAGTCGGAGAAAGAGCCTATAAGAGCTAAAATCTCCATATCAACATCTGAGAAGAAGAAAAGAGAGAGAACAGATCCTCGAAATGACGTCGCGCCGTTAAGACTACGGTGTTTAATTATTTAGCCCACGTGAATATTCCGGCTTCGAGTAGTCCACTTGACTGTTGATGGAGTACTTGATGTTATATAGTTTTAGGGGGCGCACGCCTACATGTGAAGTACATAGAATACGTGGTAGACCGACACGTGTTAAAAACTGACGGGTGGAGACGAATATCAGGCGAAGGGTCAACAATTCTCGGGTGGTGTGAAACTCCAATCAGAGCTTGAATCTTACCCGTTGCTGGAAAAAATACCCACGAAGAAAGATGAATTTACGAAAGAATCAGCAGAACCTTGTTCTTTACAGAAGAAAATGAAGAAAAGAAATTAGAAATATGTCAACGGTGAGTGAAATTTGTTTTATTTGAATGCCGGCGTAGTTAATAGTTGCGCCGGTCGCCATCTTGTTTGTGGAAGCGACGTCCACAAACAAGATGGCGACCGGAAGTGCAGCTATATGGTTTACCTAACGACACATTTACCATAATTTTTTTTATAATAATAACAAAGTTAACAATAATAATTATTATTTCTATACCAAACTAAGTATAGTTCAGCTAATATTACTCTTACACTTTACACTTGCAATTATATTGTGTCCTTTGTGTTTGCGATTCATTGTCTTTTATCTGGAAAGTAGGATGGCCTGACGTCCGGCTTTTTGCCGGATTGTCAGGCATTTGACTACTCCGTCCTCTATCCGGCATCACCTTGCCGGCATTACATCGATTTGTCCTCCTTTTTTGGGATGTGATGAAAAATATGTACACAAATATTTCAATTGTCGCTTCGAATAAATTGAAGAAGCTTGTTAACGTTTCCAGATGGCACACATCACTTTGACCTAGTGACACTTTGGCCATTTTCTTCGTTAAGAGGCCAAAGAATTTCAAAAGTATTTACAAATGGTTATTTACAAACGGCAGGGATGAAATGTCTAATCAATCTTTTTCGGACTTCGGCAGAATTCTCCTTTTAACTGAACGGAAGTTGCATGTGCTGCTGGCGAGGTGGAGGAGGTTGAGTTATTAAAATTTGGAAGCAGAGTGTTTCTGACCCCTAGAAGAAGAGACGTTTTCATGAAAGTTTCTTCTCTCGAATGTCGTCGCCCGCGTATTTTCAGCTCGCTTAAGGGTCTCATAGGCATCGCCAAATTTGTCGTCTATCGTACTCGTTCTCTCGCTAAGTTATTCCCCAGAACTGCTGTTTGTGTAAAGACTTTCACATTTGAAACTGCTGGAGGTTCGAAGAGAGACTGCGAAAGCCATTTATCTCGTACTGGGAATGTCGAAAAAGAAGACGAAATTCCATGATGAATGGATAAAAGAAGTTGGGTTCGTTTCCAAAAGCAGAAAAGATGACTTTCATGCCTTTTGCACAGTATGACGCTGTGATGTGGAAATAGGAAGTAAAGGCAAAAGTGCGATTGAAAGACATGCTACTACTGAATAATATAAAATCAATATTCGAATTTCAGGTACCGTACGTCATCATTATCATCATTTGTTTCTACAGTTCGATCTGCTCGGGACGATAAAATTCTGGCTGCAGAACTTTGCGAAGTGCTGGAGAAATGCTGTGAAATACTACCAGTTGTATAGAAGTATCGATTGAGGAGTAAAAGTTGATAAAGAAATATACGATGTCTCGGTGTTACTGAAAGTTGTGACATGTGGAAAAACTAAAGCAAAAGCTTTGTGCGAAAATATTCTGTCACCCTATTCGGTAGAAAAGCATGTAGACTATATCATGGAGCATAGCCTGCCGTTTTCAGTGGCAACTGATACTTCCCAACAAAGGTGCTACAAGTGTTTCCCAATAATTCTGAGGTACTTTCACTTTAAAGAAGGTGTTCAGCATGTTGTGCTTGACTTTTACAGTGATGACAACGTATCGTCAGACAATATCACACATCAACTGATGACCAAACTTCAGATTTCAAGTTTAGATATAAAGTTTCAGCATACACTGCCGATAATGCCAGCGTAAATTACGCGGAAAAACAATGTGTACCAAAAATTGAAGTCCATTCAAAAGAATGTAGTTGCTGCAAATTGTCTGGCTCATATTCTGCACAACGCAACAAGGGTCGCTACAGGAAAACTTGCAATTGATGTTGAAAATATTGTGCTAAAAGTGTACAGCCATTTCAGCATCTTCTCTAACAGAACACAAGAACTAATTGAATTCTGCGAATTCGTGGACTGTGCAGATCATTGCAATACATTAAGGCATGTTGTTACTAGGTGGTTGTCTCTTTTGCCATCCATTGATATAATTCTTAAGTACTGGCAAGCCCTAAAAAGTTATTTTCAAAGTCTGGGTGAGAAGGAATGCCTAAAGGTATTGTGGTACTGATTTGGAGTTGACGCAAATGTTTGCGACTTGTCAGAGACTTTTTTCCCCTCAGCCACACTTTGAAATTGTTCTCAGACACAATTACTGCCTTAGAAGCCAAGTCTTTTAGCATAATTTCTGCATTTAAGTTAATGTCAGAATTGAGAATTAAACTTCAAAGAAGACTGAGTGATAATTTTTTTGGATTTGCAGTAAAAACCAAACTTAACTAAATAACTCCCAATGCTTGTAGAAAATGTGAAGCAAACTTTAAGGTTTTCTATGAAAGAATAATAAAATATTTAAGTGACAGATATGATTTCTCCGAAAAATACCTTCACAATAAAGTGTCAAAATTTAACCTAACAAGTGTCATACCTTTTGAAGAGTTCTGCGATGGGGTGAAGGCATATAACATACCTNTACCGAAAACCGAATGGCATAAAATCTGCAATTTTTAATTTTATTTTTAGTTTTAGTTTATCTGTTAAATGAATGAATCTTAAAACTATTTTTAATATCTTATGAAACCATTTTTAATATTTTTGAATAAAATATTTTATAACAAATAACGATAATGGAATTAAATTTAACGGTTTATTATCTGTAATCTAGTCGAAGGAAACTTTAAGGTTTTCTATGAAAGAATAATAAAATATTTAAGTGACAGATATGATTTCTCCGAAAAATACCTTCACAATAAAGTGTCAAAATTTAACCTAACAAGTGTCATACCTTTTGAAGAGTTCTGCGATGGGGTGAAGGCATATAACATACCTGATATTGACAAGGATGAATTATATGAAGAGTATGGGTTTGCGGAGCCCATTATAAATAATCCTGAGATGGTAAACAACAGCTGCGAAAAACTCTATCCGAAGTTATTCAATAACGGTGACATAGAGATTCCTTTCCACAATCTAAATAAAGTCAGCGTCTATGTCTTCCCCATAGCATGTAGCAATGCTCATGACGAATTTTTGTGGAGAGTTAAATTTTAAGTTACAGTTAAGTTCCATAGTTGTCAAGAAGTTTTGTTAACGTTTGTTTTGGTTTCGTGTTTGATTCAATTTTTCGATACTTCTAAATTTTAATTTTTTGTGTGTGTAGTTTATTATCATTACGCGTTTTCATGGTTTTTTTTCCTAATCTCTTGTAAATAGTTCGTTCGCTAGTAATAATTTTCTTTTCTTTTGAAGCATAGTCAATTAATTCGGGACTTTTGTTATATTAATCCTGTTTCGAACTAATCCGTTCGTGTTGTTTTGTCCATTTTTGAAGTCCGGGCCTGGCAACCAACCGACCCTATTGTTTCGTTGTCTATGTAATGTTGTCTCGTTAGGTTTAGTTTCGGGTTGTTGAACGGTTGAGGCTATCGACAATGTGTTACACCTTACAAGCTATTGAATGCGTGATTGAAGTGGAACACAAGTTGGACATCTGCTACGCTACCGTTGGTGATGTGATGAAATGTGTTTGAGTGTAAAAAATCTGCCAGTCTTTACACTAGAAAACAGCTTTTTCATTAAATTATGATAAATTTTAAATTTATACGCTTTTCTTTTATTAAACCTCTAAGCATGACGCCATGTATAGAAATGCTAATTATGTTATTCGTTTGATGTAACTTGATGTAAGATGAAATTGACAAGTGTTTATTTGATTTGAATGAATCTCGCACTGTTTAGTAGAGGTAAGAGACTTTTCACACTGCTACTGAGGTTACCAAAATGACACTTCTATCATCAGAATGCGACTTTTTTCTGTTATAGAACCACACCAAAGGGCAATGCACTTTAAGGATTTATCGTCATCAGACAGTGACTCCAATATTTCGTAGTAAATTTGCTGAAGGCAGGCACGAGTTACATTCTGATGTTAGAAGTGTCATTTTGATGTCCTCAACAGACTTATCACACTGCTACTGTTTACTATAGTGTTTTGACATTTCATTTATCAGCAATTTTTGAAACAAGAAATTCTTATATATAGATTATTTGATATCATAAGACGAAGACAATTCGCGTGTGCGACCCAATATTAAAATCTCCACCACGTTATTAACACTTTTATAGTCGAGATAATTCTTTGTATGAGCGCCCATTTATTAATGAAAAAATACGCGTTACAAACGATTTAACATATTTCTTTTTATCTGATGTATTGTAACAGTAGTTCTAGAAACGGTTATTATAGTCTCATATTTCAAATATTAATGAATACAATTATAAAAGATGGCCACATATTGTGAATCTTAGTTTAGCTATACTGTAAAAGTTGTAGGTTCAAACTTGATTCAGAATCTTATACTTTAACCAATAAAACACCTCTCGGGAGTAGTTGCCATAAATTTAAAATCAGAAATTGAGACATTGCAAATTTGGTAGCATTGAGGTAAAATTTAATGGATACTTTTACCTGTCATTAGGTAGACAGTAGCTACTCTGAAAAATAAGTGAACAATTCTAATTAAACTAATTTTTATTGAACATTTATTTGTTTAACCAATCGTACTTACTGTAGATTACATCTTTCAACTAAGTTTTTGTTAGAAAATCCGGCTGTTCTTATTATAGACATGACTGAACCCACGATACACTGATTAAAAGATCCTTTTAGCGCTATAGGGCAGAAAACGTAAAAAAAAGTGCTAGACTGTGGCCATACGTAACCATTGATTCATCGATCATGATTGCACGAAACCATCAATTCATCTACCATCAATACTCGGGAGGCACTTCCAATATGTTGCATTGCGTTATACCATCAGTCCAATCAAGGTTTGGCTTCAGCATAATTGGACTAAAATATGCTGATTTCTCGCGTTAATTGATTAATCGATTTTTAAATCGAATAGATCTGGGTGTACCGAAAACCGAATGGCATAAAATCTGCAATTTTTAATTTTATTTTTAGTTTTAGTTTATCTGTTAAATGAATGAATCTTAAAACTATTTTTAATATTTTTGAATAAAATATTTTATAACAAATAACGATAATGGAATTAAATTTAACGGTTTATTATCTGTAATCTAGTCATAGGTGGTAATTTTATATTTAAAAATACATTAAAAAAATTCATTTCGTTTATAAAATATCCGAAAACATTCAATAATAGCAATACTTTTGAAATTATAAACATTTTAACATTATTGAAGATAAATAAAAATATTATTCACAAAAATTCAATTGGATATTTTAAAAGAATTTTTTTATAGCTTCTGACATTCATTAAAATATAGAAAATATAAGATACTAATTTCAACATTTTTCATTACACTTATCTTTTTTAAAAAGACAGGTAAGAAGTATAATTTCGTTATTGATCTTGTTCGATTCCGACTTGAATCTTCGTAACTTTAGATAATTTGGATCGGGACTTTCGTGATTTTTCCTACACTTTTTTCACATTAATTATAATAACGGAACAGCCAACTTTTGTAGAGGATCCCGGTTCGAAACCCATACAGAAACTTTAATAATTCATTAAGGAACGAGATACTGTTCCTCCATTCTCAAATCCAAAATTTCCAGCCCAATGCATATTTGATTTCTTGTAATCGACAAAAGTTGAACATGGCTATCTATTTTGCTACTGGAATGCACAACCAAAGTATTATCTCGGCCGCATTAGGTAAAATTGTTTTTAAACGGGCTGCAGTATTATATATATAATGTACTCGAATGAAACTTAAACAAATATTTGTGCGCGCTGCCGGATAGCAGAGGCAGAAAAGGATCTTTCTGCCACTCTGGGATCTAATTAAAGTGGTGTCTCTCCCAGGATTTTTTCATGGCGGTCTATTCCGGATGTTACATCACGTCCCTCAACACCCGACTGACTCCATTGTGGGCCTGGCCAAATCCGCGATGGGCATGGAGAAAAAGCCATCTTTGTGCCCATAAGCAGGAGAGTCAAAAATGACAAAAATGAAAACGTGTGCGAATCCAGAAATAAAATGTTACGTTAAATTTAATTACATTATATGGATTTAAAATCAATGCTAATGCATTTATAAACATTTAAGTCGGTCTATCAACACAAAACATTTTTACTGAAATTAGGCGGTGGGCCACAGTAAAACAACGAACAATCCATACGTTGTGCATCCCAAATTTATAATGTTATTTGACACGTGGCCAATTTACGGGTTAATATTGCTGTAGAACAGACAGCGATTATATTAAACTTAATTACTAAACTTTCTGCAAATTTATTTATGATTTAAAAAAATTAATCTATTAACGAAAATTTTAATTAGCATTAAATTTTTAAAAAAATATTTGAATATATAAAATTATTTTACGTGAGAATGTTCTAATTGATATACCATTTTGATCCATCAAATAATTCTTTAATATGAATTATCTCGAATATACTAATTGAAGTAAATGAGCATATTAAGAGTAGGCTAATTAACTATAAGTTTTTATCTATTATTATTGTTAATTTGTTAATAGATAATATATCATAATATAAACTAATGACTATAGTAGATTTACGGATAATAACAACTAACAATTTATATTTATTATTATGGCGAAATGAATTATACATCAGAATAATAATGAAAATATGCTATATACATCAAAATAAATTTCTATGTTTGTAACATCAAATTATAGGGCCAAATAACCAGACAAATTAAGTTGTCAGCCTACCGTTCTGGGGACCCGAAATCGAATCCGGATCGGTCGAAAAAAATTCCAGGAAATTTTCGGGGGTGATCAGTCTGGTATGTTGGATCTCGAACCTCACCACCTGGCCTAACTCACGATAGGTTTTATTAAATAGGTCCTCATAGCACTCACAGGCGGAAAGAGTATAAACAGAAACGTCAAATTATGTCATTTGTACTAAATTTCTGCGAATTTTAAAAATTTGACAAAAAGAAAACGGAAAAAAATTGACTGTATGAAGAATAATGAAGGAAGCTGGTTTGAGTATTTAAGAACAAGTTTGGTTTCTCCCGGTTTGGTAACTTCGAACTTGCATTAACCCAAATGTCACATAGCAATTTCGCAATTAGTTCGATTCTTTATGATTAATTTTTCGTAACTCCTGATTTTCTTTGAGAAAAAAAATATCAATTTTAATGAAATTAACATATTAATGTTGAAGATATTTCTTGACTATAATCAAGATTTAAAGTAATAATTATAAGTGAAAACGACTTATAATTCTTTCATGATAATGTAAAAATTACAAATGTAAAATTACAACCCCGTTTACTTTATTCTTTTCCAACTCATGTATGTCGATTTTCCTGAAAATATCCGTTCCATGTTTTTCGCTGTCTGAATAACTCTTTGCTTCTAGCTCTTTCAATTTTTTTGAAATCCGATCCGATTTCTCGTAAATCCTCTTTTTCTCTACCACTTTTTTCCCGAAATACATTTCTTCTATCTCCATAATGGGCGCCGTTAGCAGGACGTAAGAGAAAAACGATAAAGTTAATGAAAGGCAGGACAAGCCGCACATAACAAATATCTATAAAGAAACAATTAGTGTATTATTTGGATTAAATACATATTTATAAAGTAATGTACTTACTATGACGTAAGGAGTGATTTGTATTCGTTCTCTTAAATGACTTGTTAATGTAGTCAAGATAATGGGATGAAAGAGGTACGCCATTAATGATAATCGACTTATCGCACGCAATGGTGTCCAAGACAGCACAGTATTTACAACACCTAGCAGTTAAGATTATATTTTAAATTTATATTATTCGTATTGAATTTCAACAGAAAATAAAATATTTGTTTACCTGCGTTGCGAGTTGCACAGAGAAACATCACCCAAGCAATTCCCAGAGTCCAAGCCAATCGATGAGCAGCTCCATATAGAGTTGTTGCGGTTGTCGCTATTTGTTCGTGGAAATTCCATTCGTAAACTCCAAATGTGACTGATAACATACATATTATAGCTAAGCACCAACCCAATAATTTCGTAAACTGAAAATGTAACACAAATATTACATTTTTAAAAATTAATTAGGAAACATATGCGATAAACATTTCTTACATTTTTCAACTTGAAGGCTGATCTATGAGCTAAAATATGTCCTAAGGCTAATCCTAAACAAAAAGAGCCCAAGTGTGGATACGGTCTGTTAAACAAAAGATTCTCTACTCCTTGCCGTTGCCTTTAAAAATAGATAAAAAATTCCATTTTATGTAAATTTCATAGCATTTGGCAGATTTAGTAAAAAAATTATTTAAGATTTAGTTGACAATTCTTTGAAAGACTTTTCTTTTTAAACAAATTTTACTACTTACACGACATCCACTTGCGAAAACAGGATTGTTGGAGGAAGTTTCAAGTATGAAATCATAATTCCAGTAATTGAGACGGACAGTATAATCAGCAATAAATTAATGATTAAGCCCACTCGTGACCATCTATTTAAACAAGAATATGGATAAAATTTAAATCTAAATATAATGATATTCTTTACCAGTTGGCCTAACCCACAATGGGCTTGCTATAAAGACCCTCTTAATGCCCATAGGGAGAAGAGTTAATAGAGATTGGATATGATTGAAAAACTGTTTTCATAATGCGTTATATAAGGAAAATATCAATAAGTACCTTATTACTTGTAGAATGCCGATTCTCTACATTTAGGATTTACAAGATATGAAACTTCGTTACGTAAAAAAAATAAATATTACAGTGTACAGTATTATCTTTTAATTATGAAACATAAATAGTAATAAAAAATAATAATTGTAAACAACATTTCGTAAATTTGAAAAGTACAAATAACTTATTTTAAAATTACTGTATTTAAAATATTACTTTTTAAATTCTTTCACATCATCAGCGAAAACAATTAATTATTTAAAGATTTGTTCAATTTTATAAATCCATGTAAATTATTTTTGAATATGGTAATAATTTTCCTCCAAGAATATATATTATTAATTTATTAACTTATTATACACTAGCACAAGGGTAGGCAACTTTTCAGCGGTGTTATGCTGAACCTAAGTTATAGTGTTATTCCGGATGCCAACACGATTCTACGAATTTTGTTATATTTATATATATTATTAACATTGATCCGGTTATAAGGGACATAATTAACAACTTAACTTCAAAATTACATATTTTTTATGTTACATGTGAAACACATGCGAAGATGGCGACACAAAACGTAAACGCATAAGTTGTAATATAAATATACAAACAAGAGATTCGTTTTTAAATGTATGACGGCCTACACTGAACTATGGCTTCATTTTTAAATGTGTAATTAATAATTAAAATATAATATTTACCACATTTCTATTCAGAGTGCCACTGAAAATAGTGCCGCGTGTTACAGGTTGTCGACCCCTGGACTAGCATAATACTTTTTAAGAATAGTTGTATCACTTTACTATTTATTACATCAAAATTCCTTTATAAAAAGGTCCTCACTGCTTCACAATCTAGAAGAATGTTTTTTTTATTTTTCATAATTTTTAATAAGAATTATTGAAATATGTAGGGTATCACGCCGAAACGAGTTACAATGTAAGAAATCGTTTTTAATTCCACAAAAAAATTAAAAATATTTTTCCCATAATGTTTAAGAACACGATCATCAATAGCAAAGGATATAAAATGAAACCTTATCTAAACAGAATTAAAATGTAATACAGTATTATTTCTTATTGTAGGCTTATATATTTTCCTTATACACTTAACTACTATGTGTTTACGATAATTTTACGTTACTAAAAAATAGAATGAATTTTATATAAAGAATAATATTTAAAAACTTACGCCATTAATGAAGTTACTATAAGGCCAATTATAAATAATTGGAAATCGCAGGCAATGTACCAAGACTGATGCAAGCACTAAATACAAAATAATTAAATGTATAATTATTTCAATATTTACAAGTGAAATATTTAAAAATATAATGATGAAATAGTTTGAATGTAAAATCATTCATATTTCTTCACTTTCCTCAATTGTAACCTACTATTGAAGAACTATTAAATCGATCATTACGTATTCATTTATAAAAGTAATTTATGTTTAACTCAGATACACATTACACAATAACCCATAAACATTCAATTGATATATATCAATGAAAGAAATTTCTTAAAGTATACAATATAATTATTTTACAAGTGATGAAATAAGCTATGTAATATTTTTTATTACTTTCTGTTAAGAAATAAATTTTATCTTAATTTTTTTAATTTAAAAAATGTTCAAATCTTGATTTTTATTTTATTCAATACACTATTATTTTACCATTAACTATATATTCAGCAATAGTTTAAATTAAAAAGTATGGTATTAGCATTAAGTTTACCTTTTCTGTTCCAGTTATATTAAAGTTATTGATAAAAAGTAAGTTAGTCCACCAATTATTACGACAGCCTTCAACCATAGGGTCAAGATTTTCGTGCCAACTTGGACCACTATTGGTAATAGGCACTATAAAAACGAATGCAATAACCAATAGATAGCCTGGTATTATTCTTGAAAGAAAACAAGTTGACATTATTTAATATTAATACTCTCGAGGAATAATAATAATAATGATAAATTTAAATTTTGGTGAATAATACTTACCTAATTAGATAGTGAAATAAGTGTCGTACGTACAATAATTTTATATTTCCCGAGGACTGAGCAACGCCGTAGGCTAATATATAACCACTGAAAGATATTTTATATTTAAAAAAATGTTAAAAAATGTAATTGTATTTAATATTTTACCTTATGAAGAAGAAAGTGTCAAATCCAAGAGGAGAACTAACTAAAACTTGAAAGAGAATTGTGCAAGAGTAAACGACGGCCATCTTCAACTGACCTTTATAAAAAGAAATTAAACTGATTCAGAGAAAAGTTAATTAAAACTAAAATTTACTATACAATTTTTAATACTTACGAATAACTTGATAATTTGAATACAGGAAAATATTTCCAAATATAATCCAAAAGAAACTTAAAGCCCTCAATCCGTGGATGGCCTTGGATTGCCGCAAAGTTGTTTCTATTCTTGTTAATCTTTTCATGCTTCTATGAAGCGAAAATGCCAGAAATATCGATAATAAATGTCCTGTAAATAAAATTTATCAATTAATACGAAAGAAATAAGTGTAAACAAATAAATAAAGGAAGGATATTTACCTTGATTAGAAGGGAGTGCAATGAGATGATCTGGTTTAGTACTTCTGTAAACAAGATGGATTATTGTAGATAATATTACCAATCCAACTAATGCACACACCAATGCTCTGTAAAAAATATATATTTAATAACATGCCAATGGACGTTTTCCTTATTATGAACAGATAATCACACATTTTTTTACTTACATTATAATTATTTGCAACTTATTTAACACAATTGGTTCCTTGATTTCGCACCCGATAATATTGGCTGAAACACCTTCCAAGTCTTTTAAAACTGAAGAATACAGGGAAAATGAACTATAAATTACGTTTGTTTATTTAAAAAGAATAAAAGAAATTACTTATCTATTCATTTCTTTTTTGTTTTAACTTACTCATATTTAAAACGCTTTGCAAATCATCACCATTGCAAGTAGATGGAACGCATATCCCAAGACGGTACGTAAGAAATAAAAAGAAGTGGAGATCTTTCGAAAAAGTGCGGATAAACTATAAACAACTTATTATAAGTACCATTTTAAGATTATTATGTATATATATAAACATGCTTTTAAAGTAAACTAACCGTTTTTGAAGAAGTAAAGTTGGCAAATGATGCAAATTTGTGATGCATGGTGTAAAATTCGGGTTTCGGTGGTACAGGTGGTTGTATGCTGACCGTACAATATTTTCCTCGAAAATATTCTTTGCCATTAGGTTTGTCTTTTGCTTCTATGCTTAAACATTGATCGTAAGAACCGAATGCTATTAATGTACCTTCCATTATGCCACCTCCAGGTTTACCAGCAGCATCCAACACTAGAAGAATTTATAATAATTGTAATAAATATTTATTGAAGTTTTCTTTAAAAATTTCTGAAGATAGACTAAAATGAAGTTATTTAATTTAGAATAAAGTGATTAATCGTCATATTTTAAAACATATTTTAAAACAACGAGTCTTTTACTTAGAACCCATAGACTTATAATATCTAAAATAAAAGTAAATTCCGAAAAAACCAAAATATCAAGTAGTGAAAGACCCAAAAGTGTAAAAGTTCAAGAAAAGTTGGTGCTTATGAAAATGTAGAAGACATTAACGCCATCTTTTCCTACTTCAATAGCTTTGATTTATAATATCTTTCTTTTTATAAACAGTTTCTAGAAGGAAAAGAAGGAATATATTCTAGTGTATGTCAAGGACAAATTTGAACAACTTTTGAAATGAATTATAGACAGAGCGTAAGCAATGGAAATATTTTAATATAATAAAAAATTTTTTAATTATGTATTTCATTTGTTTTCATATTAATCAAGAAAGATAACACGCTCACATCATCACGCTAAATGGCTTTGTCAAACAGTGACGTGCCCTTTCCCCTTTCAAATGATTTTCTTTTATAACCTCTTACAATGCTTACAAATATAATTTAAATAATTAAATATTTTACATTTAATTAAAAATAATTTTTATTATAGATAGCATGTTTATTTTTCTACAATTTTTAAAAATAATTTTTCAGATCAAAATATAAGAATTAATTATGTAAAATGATACAATTGAAGTAAAACTTTATTTATAAACCATTACTTTTTATGCTTGCTCTGACTACAATATAAAGTTGAGAAAATATACCGTTTATAATCAAACTTGGAAGTATTTACACAAATCTATTAAAAAAATCTCCCTTATAACACGTTGTCAAGCAATTACATGAAAAATATCTTTTATTTTTTGCACGAACAATAGAACAATGATTAGTGATTCAACCTTCTATGTCGCACTTAAAATATTGACGCCAACGAAAGTTTATTACAAGCAAATAACGTTTTAATTACTTAAACCTTACTATGGACCTTTTTAATATTTGAAGATTTAAGTTGATTATATTCGTCAAGGTATAAATTACGATTATTAGGCTACATCAACACGTAATACGTCTCACTTCTTAGATAAATAAGGCACAGATTATGTAATTCGCTTGACCTTATTTACATCTGCTAAGTAAAAAAATTTTTTAAATTTGCATAATTAATTTATTATTATTGTAACGCAAGAATAATAAATTAAGATAAATAATTTTATCTTAATTTAGAAGTATAAAGATCAAATTTATCGAAGAGGCACTGAAAATTTTCCTCTTTTTTTTTCTCTGAAATAATAAATACTTACAACATCACTGTGAAGTACCATTCAATATTCAAAAATTTAATTGATAGCACATTGTTTCTCTTTCCTGTAATTTTTGTTATTTATATAATTTCATGTCAGATTTATGGTAATTCTATTGTATTATTACAAATCTATGTTGCCTACACAAGAAATCCACTTTTAATATCAGATAATTTCCGTCAAAGTTATATAATAATACAATTTATCCTAGCTAAAAGTTAACCTGATTATATATTGAATTTAATATATAGATACATCTATGATTTTCAGAAAGAATAGATTTAAAAATATGAATTATTTTACAAAGTTTCTATTGTAGACAACATTGATTATGGTACTTTTGAAACCGTGCTTGTAATTTAATTAATTAAAAACATTGATTATGTTTTTAATTAATTAAAAACGATATTTTGTGGAAAATTTAGGCAATTTTTGTCTTTTGTTTTATTTATAAATTGTAATATTTGGTTAAATTTTAATTACAAGAAGTTATAACTTTGATACAAACTCTTCCAACGCATTTTTTAAAGTTAAAAATGCGCTTGCATCATATGTAAACACTGTTTGGCAATAAAATTTATTAGAAAAACTTTAATACTATTTAAATTATACGTATTTAGTGAAAAATTTCTTCTGAATTTATATTATAAAGGAAAAAATAAATACGTAATTGTTTTATCCTTCTATTAACTATAGTATTATTATTTAAATGTCTAGACAGAAAAATTATTTTATATTTAATTCCTAGGCTAGTGTCCCAAATTTGATTACATTACAGTATATGTAAGTTTTCCATAACAAGATACAACTATCAAAAAGTTATCAGTTCCTAAATCATTAATTAGTTCCTATACAGTACTGATCTAAATCAATTATTTAAATCCAAAAATTCTGAATAGATTACTGCAATTGATAAGCAGTCTCTTACTAATATAGATATTTACATATAGGGCATGTTACACGAATTATATATAACACTATTATATATATATACACAATTATATATACACAATTATATATAACACTAGAACGTATTCCGTGGAATTGTAGACTTGTAAACAAATCTGCAACACTTTAAGTAGGCGAAAAATCAGAAACCGCGACTTGAATCAAGTATTTACCTTTGCGATTTACTAACAATACTCGACCAGTTTCGCTTTTTAGATTGGTTATTAATAGCACGGTAACAATGCTTGTGTAATCGGTTTAAGTAAATTACACGGCGAGAATCGTGTCATGATGATCGAAAATTCATTTCTACTAGAGCGTTTGTATGTTTATAACTTGATAAGTCTGTCCTGTTTTCTATTGTTGAATGTAGTATGGGCTATTAACCCTTACCCGCAGAGCATACTCCGTAACCCACATACGTGGGTATTTTTTCAATGAACTAATAAAGAACAATACTCGATGAAAGTGGCCCTTCCGAGATTGTCCATATTTATTCGCTTTTTCACACGTTTTTTCATAACTTTCATTGATAAAATATTACGATTTAGAGTCAACAGTTATTAATTTTATGATTGATTTTATTTACTTATTTTTTTTCTGTATATTAAAATTGTACATACACTTTTAACTATTTCATATAGAATAATTCTTAATTAATTAATTTTTAAGAAATTTCCAATAATATATTTAACGTCTTCATCCTATAAATGTGTGTAAAAATTTAAATACAAAATTATCTTTCCAATGTATTTCTGTTAAAGTTTGATGGATAAATATAATGCAATTTATTTTATTTTATGAATAATAAACTGATTTTTATAGATTTTATATTAATTTTGTCCAAATTATCTAATTATAAGCTTCCTATTTTACATTTCCATTCCATTTAATTAAATACAAATTCCAAATAAGGTATATGGAACAAAAAAAAATAATTAGAATACATATTAAGGGCACGTATTCTGACAATACAGTACTTAAATATCTTGATCACAGAATTTTATCACATTTGATAAACTTGCTTGGAAAGAAATTTTGTTTAAAAGGAAAATAGCAATTGTATTCATGTTTTCATTCTATGATTGAAGTGATTACAAAATCAGTTTCTACCTTGTAAAGTGGGTAACATTTGAAATAAAAAACACAACTAGATATATAACTTTATAACAAATTTAAGTAAACTGTCAGGGTTTGTACTAATTTTTTTACGCGTAATGTAAATATTAAATGGTTTTAAATATTTAAAATAACAAAAAAATAATAATAATAATTAAAACTTACTTTCGAATGCCCATGTTTTCATTCTTCTTAGACCGATGATCAATTTCATAACACTGTTGGAGCATTTTGGAGATATTTTAGCTTCGGAATTAGCTTTAACTAAAGCGGGAAGAGCTTGTTTTAACGCTAAATCAACATATTTCCTTGCAATTTTTTCCAATTTTTCCCATTGCTTCACCGTTTCCTCTGCCGAATAATTCTGGCTGTAGCTCGGTACGGCGAAGTATCCTCCGAAAAACAGACAGAAATAAAGGGAAAATATTTTCATGTTGATGCCATGGAAAACTGAAATCCTCTCAAAGGATTTCTCAATTAAATAAGAGACTCTGTGCTTTCTCGTCAACCTTTTTTACTGGATATTTTCAAGGACGGATATACGTCATAGCATGTTATTAGTTATTTAACAATCTCTCATTGGTGTTTTAACCAATCCGGTTATTAGTATGAAAGAGAATTTTTCGTATGTTAAGTCTTCTGCTTTCTCTATATATATGACCCTTTTTCTACTCGATACGATGTAAATTTTAAATCATTTAAGTGCAGACTGCAAGCTTATACCGTGTTAATAGAACGCGTAATAGTTACCTAGATTGCTAATAACTACTATAAAATCAGTTTAAAGTTGAAATAGCTGGGTTAGACTCGATTGGTGGAAAGTTTTACAAGAAAAAAAAAAGAGTTTCTGGCTTAATCAAACCTTTAAAGTACACTTTAATTAATTCAAATTTTTATAACATAATAAAATTAAGCCATATTATTAAATTTTATAGATTATTATTAGTTAAACGGTAGTAAAATATTTTAAAATTGAAAATGGCGTCGTTCAAAAATTTCATTTCCCCCAGTTCATTATTTAAAAAAATTAATAATGTAAATGTTTTTAAAACCTTATTTAACATCTTTTCATACTTCTAACAATTACTTCCAACCGAGTTTTCAATTAATTTTTTATTTATTAAAAATTAACGATTTCCGGAATTATTTTAATATTTTTCTTTGTTTAAATCGTAGACCTTGACTGATTATTTTCTAATAAAAAAAAGTTTAAAGCAAAATATTTATTAAAATATAAAATTAAAAAAAACTACATACATATATAAAAATTTTTCTAAATATTAATATATTTTTCCATATTCTAAAAGGTGTGAAGTAAGTTTAAAGTTCTTACATTATATCATTAAGCTATGGCAAAAGTGTTTATGTGAATAAAGTGTACACGTTTGTTTATAATATAAATATATAAAGAGTAAATTTTTAAGTAGGACTAATTTTCTTTGCCTTTAATAACTTGTAAGTAGGCCTTTGACGTACTTATTTTTACTAGACATGTTTTTATTTGATTAAGCAACCATTGTGGCTGATGAATTGAAGAACATAGTAATTCGAATTACTGACTTATACCAACAAATATTTTAGTATTTGAAAAAATTTATTAAAAAAATACGAGCAAATATTTTGGTTTCAATAATAGAATGATCCAATTAGTGAAGTGGAACTAATGTTCTAATACTTTTTGTATATGCGAATTATCACAACTTATACAAAAAGTATTTGCTTCCGATAAAAATAAAAGTGGCAGGTATGTAACTAAATTATATCTACAATACTTAAAAAAACGTTAAAATAATATATATTACACTTAAAATGTACAAATATGATACTTAAATATGAAAAAACGTATAAAAACTCGCTACTTAGCTAACAAGGTCTCTGAAGAACAGAGAAAACACTTTTGTTCTAGTAATGAACTTCACTTTTACTTGTTTAAATATAGACTACACATACAATTCTTACCCTCCTTTCGAATTATATGTTATAATATTCGGGTAATCTTCTTTAATTTTATATTTGAAGTATAAAATTACTTTTCGGAAATATCACGCATCAGGAACTCTACGTTTCTAGTAAGTATCTTCTACTCGAAATTAGGTATGATTGATGTGATGTACATTATAAAAAAACTCTCATTATGTGACAGCTAACACAGGAAAAATAATAGAATGATCCAATCTATGTTAAATTTGAAAAATTGGCGACACTAAACCAAACAATGAGAATTTCACATAACCTATATCATAATCATTCACAGGTAGAATAACGTTACAACTAGTTCGACTTAATACTGTAGTATGCTCCAATTAGTTTTAATTATCGATCAGATAAAAGCCTATTAATTTATGACAAATATTTATTTTAATATTTAAAGGATTTTACTTATAAGGAGCGGATTAACTCATTTTATCAATTAGATCAGTGGTTCTAAAACTATGGAGCGCATTTACTTAGTGGGCCACAAGGTTCCTATTAGGGGGCAAAGAAATCATTATAATTTTTATTTATTTTCGAGTGCAATTCTCGCACATACTAGATTATTCTATCCATCATTTCAATGCAACATAGCATTATAAACTCTCCAACATGCGTGTTGATTTCATTATCATTATGGTCATGACTACGTTGTAATCGTTACATCACTGAAATATGACTTCATTTAGCTGTAAATATCTCTGTGTGCTGTTTTAGTTTTGTTTGGTTCGAAAAATAATTGTATATTATCAAAAAATTGCAAGAAAAACTTAGTTTTATTAGAATAAAACTCACTTTTTATGAAAAGTTCATAGCGCGCAAGCACCAAGCAAAACTCGGCATCTCTTTAAAACGTTTGAAAAAAAAACCCATTGAATTAGGTAGCTAAAACGTAGAGCATTAATTACAATTATTATAAACTAACACTCATAAAAATTAATTTTAATTAATGAATTAATGTGTCAACATTTCCGAATTGCTATATAAGTTCAAATTGATGCGTTCATGTTGAATATAAACACATTTACTTCAACAGAAGTTTTTTTTTTTTTTTACAATTTCCTGCATTTCTCCCTTGTCTAATAATACTTATACAAATAAGTTTCCGTCATTATAAGTCATATTTTCCTATTTATCCTGGCTGTATAGTCTTTTAATGATTTTTTAAAAGTTCCCTATTAGCTCTTTCAGTTACATCAATTTAGTATATAAATAGCATATTTTCAAAATCTTTTTATTTATTTTCATATATTTTAAAACAACATTAGCATATATAAATATTTATTTTTAGAGCAAGTATTAAATTTCCTGTATAACATATAGTCAAATCAATAACGTAACTAGGGAGGGTCCGGGAATCGGGTCCCTCTTCGTAATAAAAATGCTAAATATAATATAATTTAATTTAATTGTGGAGTTAATTAATGACTTAGTAATTCTAGTATTAAAAGCGTAAAATGTGTAATGGTTTGTATTAAATTTCAATTTAGGCTCCCCCTTTACGTCAGATCTGTATATGCTACTGGTGTAAATTAGTTAAATTTTTATACATTTTATGGGCTGTGTTAATTCATTTGTATTATGAGTTTGTTGAAACTAACCTATAATTAAATTTAATTTACAATGATAGATACTATTTAAGAGATAAACAATAGTTAATTATAAATGCATAACTATAATCTTACTTTTAAATTATTTAAATTACATTCATATTTTTTTATTCGTCCAAGTTTATAAGGAAAGTTTCCATTCAAACGTCAATTTTCCTATTATTATTTCATGCATTCGGTATTCCTTTCAAAAAGATATTAGTAAGAAATTCAGTAATCGATAGTGAAATTGTTATTATTATAATTATTTTTTTTTATTTTCTACATTCTGCTACATTGTTTTATACTTTATAATTTATAAAAATAAACCTTAAACATAATAAAATTTATTATAATATTCTTTAAACGTTGAAAAAAAAAAATTAAAAACAATTTCTGAAATGCAGGCAAATATAAGAAAATGTTTCTTTACAGTGAATGAACTTAGAGTTTTTTGTGAAATTTTTTTTAGTATGTCAAAAAAAAGATGACGGAGGTTTTTAATGAATGACGTAGGTTTGTCATCCCGATGCCTTCTTGAGTTACATACCTGTAGTATTTGCCATTTGCCTAACAACCTTGACCTAAGATGTGTCCTCTAAGGATTACGTCTTTTTGCACATCTGTCATGATATACTTACTTTAATTGAGTTGCAAAACTCTTAACTTTGTAGGGTATCTTCATCTGGTATAAAATTTTACCATTAAATTTCCGAATAAATTATATATTTATATATGCTGCAAGACCATATTTGATTTTTTTGTATCTTTATTTCTAAACGTATATTCTTGTTTATAATATATATATACATAATTTATTTCTTATATTCATACCTTGAAATATATATATATCATTTAATATTTGTTTCATGATGTGAATGTAAGACATAAATTATGAAAATTTATTCAATTTATAAAGAAATTTTCACTCGATTTTTCCTTATAGATTTAAATGTAACAAGTTTTTTAGAATACCTCGGCATACTTGAACTTAATTTGTAAATAATAAAGCCGCCATCGAATTTCAATTTTCAAGGACTAAAACTGACGGGGAAATTTATTAAATTATAATATAATTCAGTACAATAGTAAGTCAGACATAAACGTTTGTATTGTAATAAACATAAATTCAATAACATAAAATGGAAACTTGTTTAATCAATTACAATAAGTGCGGACTTGTGCACACTTATAAAAAAAATAAAAGTTTTTAAAATATAAATTGCAATATAATATTTGAAATAAATTATATAAAATGACTAAATATACATCTTTAATTCTTAAGTTATTAGTTAATGCTGTACTTGTTTACACTATATTCAAATATGTCTGTTATTTATACTACAGAATATAAATAACTTCTCTAATTATTGATAAGCTATTCATATTTTATTAATGAAGTAAAATAAATTAATGGTTTTACTTTATGTAATAAACACTTTAAAATATTGCTATTTTTGAAAATGTTATAGACTATATAAATTAATTGAATAATTGAAAAACATATTCTTCTATTAAAATAAATATATATATATATTAAATATT
>NW_019384872.1:428725-430506 GCF_000671375.1 Centruroides sculpturatus
ATTTGATCAATTTTCTGGAACGTTTACAATCGTTCTATAATCGAACCAATATGCAATAACAAATTTGAATTTAAAACGGATCGAACATTTTTAATTAAAATCGAAATAGATAAAAATATTTATAACAATGTCTGAAATGTTATCAATTTAATACACCTAAGTACTCAATGAAGACTAAACGTAGTTGAAAACAAAAAATCGTATCTAAAATAGTACAGTAGAAGCCGTTTTCCGGTTAAGCCTTAATGCTCTACCTCTCCCCCCTGCGGGAAAATTTTGAAAAATCCTTCCTTAATGTGAATTCCCATGGCATACCCTACTAAAACGCATATAAAAAGTAAAAATCGCATCTAAAATAGTACAGTAGAAGCCGTTTTTCCGGTTAAGCCTTAATGCTCTACCTCATCCCCCCGCGGGGGTATTTCTAAAAATCCCCTCTTATTGTGCATTGCCATGGCGTATCCTACTAAAACACAGATAAAAACAAAAAATCGCATTTAAAATAGTACAGTAGAAGCCGTTCTTCCGGTTAAGCCTTAATGCTCTCCTTCACCCCCCCGATGGGAAATTTCTAAAAATCCCTTCTTAGTATGCGTTTTCATGACGTACCCTGTGTACCAAATTTCACCTCTCTAAGTCCAGCGGTTTGCTCTGGGCGATGATGAATCAGTCAGTGAGTCAGTCAGGACAAGCAATTTTATATATATAGATTAATTAATTTATTTATTAAAATAAATAAATAATATATATATATATCTGACGTTTATCAGCAACATCCAGATTTTAATTCCTGCAAATCTTTTAACATATTTTTCATTTCTCTTTATTGTCATCAAATGAAAAATCATCGTAGCATAATGCGAGATATTAAAATATTTTCCACTGTTGTAAACTCGTTGTTAATACTCCAACTACATTTACTACTTTCCCTTTAATTTCTCGATTCCGTTAAAATCTTCTGCCGTCTCTCCCTTAGGGTTTTTAAAAGAGAGTCAACCCCCTCTCTTTTCGTATTCTTGCCTGTAGCCAGAGACGTCTTTTACTACGTCACGTGAACGGATTCGACCCCCGTCACGTGACCGAAACGTTAACCAATCGGACGATCGCACCCCAACGAATAATGGCGAACCTGTACGAAGTGGTGTCGGTGAGCGTCGTTTTCTCTCTAGTGTGATGTTTCGGGTGTGAATGTGTGGGATATACACACCTTCGACCGGTAGTTACGACCTGTACTGGTGCTAAACACTTTTTTTTGGATTGTGTTGATTGATGTAACTGTGAAGCACCTTTACGTTTTTAAAACGACTTCTTTCTTATGCGGACGTGCGGATCGAAGGAATGACCTGAAATGTCTTTAGAAGTGAGTATGTTCGACTCGTACAACCTCTACTACGGCATTAAAAACTTTAGCATCGATTACGCGCCGCTCATCTCTACGTTTTATGTCTATTACATCCATGTGTTTGTTTCGTTGTCAATTTCATCGGTTAACGGCGCCGTTGCTAATTCCTAGATTTTAATTAATTAAAACCCTTTATACACATAAATTCTGCCTTGTTACTACTGCTAATCAGTCCCCTGTATGCGGACTTCACTGCTAAAGCCACCGTTATAAGTTCATATATATATATTATATATATATATCTTCCAATTTTTATATCTTTATCGATTCTATAAATTAAAGAAGGGATCTAATTTAAAATATTTACACTCCTCACTTAAATATAGGCTATTGAATTAAGGTGTGTGTACACTTTAAGTAATACTGTATAATACTGTAT
>NW_019384872.1:431776-437932 GCF_000671375.1 Centruroides sculpturatus
AACTTTATTTTTATAAATAAATAAATAAATATATATATATATATATATATGCTGTCGACCAGATCTTAATTCCTTATTAATTTGTTTTATTTCATAATAAGTAATCATTGAATAAGATATAGGACTATATCTACCTGTAATGTATAGATAAATACTGCATAATATAACACGAAAATTACGAATTTCTTAAATAAAAGCTTATTAACAAATAATATGATAGCTTCTTGTTTTCTATATGATTAAATAATGTGTATAATTTTAAAAATATAATCGATTTTTTTTATACTGCGTGCAATTTTGTCGCGGAAGCCTAATTTTCATTTGTGTGCGCAACCGAGGGAGTAGAGTGAGAGCTTCTCCCCACTTATCGGCTTGGCTGCCAGAGGATGGCTATAGGAGGGCAAAAGATATGAGTGGGGAGGAGTCGGAGTCGTGACCAGGTGTCCAATTGACTACATAGGTTTAAATAAATAACACATTTACTAAACAAATAAAATAATTATACATAAAGATAATAAATACAACACACGCGTATCCTAACCTTACGCTGAAGATCGAGAAAGACCTCACGTTGGAGAGAGAGATAATTATGACAAGGGTTTACCTCGTAGGAAACGCTCTCATATTATAGGGCGTTGATGAAACGCTCTGTGATCGTCGTCTTCTAAATTCGAGGTGCCCTTTGAAGGCTATGTGGAGCGATGTCCTTCTCAGGCCGTGCGGCTAAGTCCGGTTACGGCGTCTGCTCCGTCGCTCCTAATCTGTAGAGTCCTTCTTGGTGGAGATCGCTCGGAGGGTTCTTCTGTATATTCTCTTCGAGGAGTAATTCCGGTATATATGGAGAGAATATAAAAATTTCTATTCTTTTACCTTGCATGGAGCGGCGATTATGAGCTTCGTAGATCCTGAGAGGGCTGGAAGAGTCCACTTCGATGTCTCTTCCCCGACGATCGCTGTCGAGGTGTCAGATCGTTCCCCTTTTATACCCTTTAGCGTGGGAAAAATCTGGGACTTCGTTGACGTCTTTCCCTCGTCGTAGAAAAATTCATTGACTTATTTGATCATTTTTCGCCGGGTCGATCGGACTTACAGGGGATCACGGGACATCGTGGTCCCTCGTCGATGACCTTCATGACTAACTCCTCTGCATCGTCACTCGCCTTTCTGCAGCCTATTGGATATTTATTTAAACGACGCAGTTATCTCGTAAGCAAGCGATCCCTTTGGAGGGGGTGGTCCCTCTTCGGACGACGAAAGTCACTCTCGCTTACTACGCAGTTAGTGTGAAAATAAAAAATAGCGTCCGTATTCTCACATCTGTCCCGGATATGTCGGGACTCATCCCTCACCACCCGGCCTAACCCATGATGGGTATGGCAGAAAAAAGTCATCTTAGTGTCCACAGGGAAGAAAAAATTTTTAAAAAACTTTTAGAATGGAAGACACCAACAGTTCTTATTCTGATTTTTAATCAATTTAAAATTAATAATAAACAAAATTTACAAAAGTATATTTTCATAGAACTCAGAAAAATTTATTTAATTTTAAGTACAGAAACGTGTTCTAATTATTGCAGCTAATTAAATTAAACAGTATTAATTATATTCTTATGATAGTTTTTGGATATCTCAAATAACATTTTATTCATTATGTCTAAATATTGATTTATCAAAAACAAATTTTGTTTACTTGATGAGTTTATAGTCAAATCTGTGCGATTTATGAACAATGTCACTTACAAAGAAACTATAGCTAAGATTTATAATTTTGCACGACTAATCAATATGAAAATATAATATAATATAGTTAATTTTAGCCCGCAAGTAGCAGAATGAATAAAACAACTGAATACTTGCTACTGTATTTCAAATAATCGGAAGTTTTATCGACAGACACTGTCCATTTCTATGTTGACAGTAGAGAACATTTACAGTGAGTAACTAACTATCAATTATAATGCATCAACAGTTCGATCGAAATTTCGGTCAAGGTCTAATTGAGGATGATTGATTTTATCTAATTTAATTAATTCACTAAAAATAATAATATACATGAAAGAAAATTAACTATGCAATCGGTATTATATAACATTACAATGTTGCATTACATAGTTTCTTAATAAATCGACTTTTAAAGTTGTTTAAAGATCATTTTCTAGATTAATATATAAATATATTATATAATTTACATCTTAGTTACGTTTTATCGCTAATTTTGTGTAAATTTTTAGCGTAATTATAATTTAAAGTAAAGGTATTCGAGTTGAAGTTCATTCTGATTGTGCCAAAATAATTAGAGGTAAAGGTGAATTGCGGTAGGACCGGATTAACAGATTTGGTGCCCTGATTTTAACGGGCATGTCATAAAAGTAAAATACGGGTGAATTTTAATGTTGTTTTTTACATAATTTTAGCATTAAATTGTTTTATAAATAATAATCATGATGAAAGAGGGTAAAAAGTGGAGAAAATAAAGACTACACGCTTATTTAATGTCACGATGGAGACGACTGTCCTTCTGTCGCACTTTAATCCGAACTTGAGCTGTACTTTAGTCACAACTACTGTTGAATTAAATATTAATACTTCTATAGACTATACTGTGAATGTAATTCAGCAATAGGTCGATACATTGTAATTTATATATGAAAAATATTTGAAATCTTTTAATGTTTTATTAATATTATCTATTGTTATAAAAGAAAGCATAAAATTATATGTAAAAACTATATCATACAGGAAAAACAAATATTTTCCTTTACATTTTTATTAATATGTATAGTATAGTACAACAGTAACAATTACTCCTTTGTTATTTAAAGCGTAGAAGTACGTGTATTTATAATAATAAATGCAATTTTATTATTATAAATACACGTACTTTTTACGCTTTACATAAAACATACAGATAAACGAAGTATTTTGATCCAATTATTTATATTTTTACATATATACGAAATTCTTAAATTTACATTTAAGACATTACGACTGGATTTATATATAATCCTGCAATAGTTAAGGTCATCCACTTTAAATCAACTTAACGGTGTCAAGATCCGGGAGTACTAAAAAATAATCAATCTAAACATGAATGTAAATCGTTGTTTTTCCTTATTTCATTGATCTTAGACAAAATGAAACAAGAAAAAAAGCCATACTTTTCTTATTGAAAACGAAAGTAGTTAGTAAATTTACAAGGCAATTTTTGAAATTATAAAAGGATAATTAAATAACTATGATTATCATTAAAAATTGAATTCAATATTTTAAAAGATTTAATAAAAAATCATAAATATTTTACCATAAACACTAAATAATATAAATACCTAAAACTACGAAAAATATAGGCCTAAAAATTTTCGGCATGTAAAAGTAGTGTACATTTATGTGTTTAAATATATATTATGTCTATAGTAAATGTATGAAATTATTAATTATTAGTTATAATTGTGTTTAAAAGAACATTGAGAATGGAATTAATTAATATGAAATATATTGTTCTTGATAACAACATCCTATAAGGATTTAGTTACAGATAAAGAATTAAATCTATTGTATTTTTATGCATTACAAGTTTATTTAAGAGAAATATACACAAAAAATTTCCATAAGAATGAAATATTCTTTTAAATTACGCTAGTATAATATAAATTTACAAGATTACACGTTTAAGTTAGCTTTTTCGGAGATTTTACTGGTTATTTACTCTTGTTTAGTGTATTTTACTATAAAAACCTAGATATATTTTTATCTGGAATAAGAAGAAGAGATAGACTGGTCTTTAGAGTTAGCTTGCTTTGGGATTTCATATAATAAAAGTATAGAATTTAATATGGTTGATTCATTAATTTATGCCATGGATCAGTAGGCTCATATGGCGAACTATGCGGTCGTTCATAATTATGTCCGTTAAGGAATGAATGGATCAGCATATTTAGGTAAGGGATTCGAATCCGGATCCTTTAAAGAAGAGTCCTACACTTTGATAAAGTTTCATTTTTAGTTCTGATATATAGCTTCTATCTTTAGAATTTCAATTATTTTCTTTTCTTTTATCAAAGACTTATTATCATATTTTTTACTGATTTTTATTGTTTGATTTATTTAAAGTAACCGTAGATAAGTGTATTTTAAGAATTGTTTCTAAAAATAAAATTTGGATTAATAAGTTAAAATGAACCAAACATCTTAAAATATTCAAAAACAATTAGAGATATTCTCTACCGGAAATGAACACAAAGGTTTTCACAAATGTCTTCATTTTTAACTGTTTTTCGTAGAAAAAGGCTTTAACTTTTTTGTTTTGCAATTATTATGGGAGAATGTAACTCACAGGTCCACGGTCATGGACTTATTAGTTATATTTTCCGGTAATGATTACGAAACATAAAACAGTTTATTGAACGCAAAAAGCGGTTTTGCAACTTGCTAAATACTGTTTTTATGAACGAACGTAGTCAAAATCAGTGTCAAATTCATTTTACGTATCACTAAATAGGTATACGAAGTGTTTGGTGCCCTGCATTCTGAAATATTCGTACCATTACGTGTCACTAGTCTACGTTCATCGGCAGAACTCCATACTCATTACACTTTAAATTACACTTTACACAATTATACTTTAATTAAACATGTCTGGGAAAAGTAAATAAGCTTTATTAATGTAATTAAAGCTGCACTATTTTATTATTTAGTACATTATTTTAGGCGTTATAGTCTGATATCATGATATTTCAATCTTGTATATTCTTTTTATGTTGTATTTATCGTTTCTTCATCAGCAAATGAAATCGTTATTAATTATTGACTTTTCCGAAATACTTTTTAATGAAAGAAACATTAGACAAGTTTAGGAATTAGAGCAAAAATCGAAAAAATTATGGAGTTTTGTGTTACTTTCCTTAGTGAAATATTTCCCTATTCTTTTTTTATATCAAAATGTCTTTTTATATTCAAATAAATGATATTGATTGAAGCAAATAATATTATTGAAATACAATTCTATAGGCTATATTATACGATAATCATTAAAGTAGGCGTAGTAGGTTTAAATTATATTCTATAATTTTTCCCAGAATAAGAATGAAGCATTTGTCTTATACACACGAAGGGAAATTCTTTCGTGTTTATTACAAAGTAGAACATAATTTTCAAATAACTTATATGTTTTAATATATATTATGTGTTCAAACTATCGTAATGTAAAGTTGACCCCCCTATAACACTGTAGATAATTCCGTGTTATATGAATTCCATGTTGTACGAGTCACTTAGATTTTACAAATATGTGAGCCGTACACAGCCCGGCACACGTATTTGTAAAATGTAAGTGACTCGTACAACATTGAATTCATATAACACGGAATTATCTACAGTGTTATGGGGGGTGTCTACTGTATTTGAGACATTTTCGCAAGAAATTTGAGATTTTAAGAAGACAAAGTCACGCGACGTTACATGACGAATGTTACTAATACGCTAAAAATATCCTTGAAATAATATTTTAATATCAAGAAGTAGGAAATAAATTATAAAAGTCTAACTTAATCATAATGGTATATTGTTATATCAAAGCATTTAACAATGAATTTCATCGATAATTATTGGATTAAATGTAGGTTCTACCATTGATAATAATAACTTACTTTCAAAGATTTTAACAGCAACTTGAATACGTTCTACAATGAAAAAATTGAAATAAGATACAGCGAAGTAAATTTTAACATATAAATCACAAAGTACTAATTATGTAAACATCATAATTTTATATTATGATGTTTACGTAATATATTTACGCAATTTAAAGGAAAATGATGTTCATGCGTAAACATCATAATTTTATATTATGATGTTTACGCATGTCGCATGAACATTATTTTCCTTTAAACATGGCATTTAGAGTAAATTCAAAATTACAAAAACGCATTTTTTTAGGAATTAAAAAGTTCTATATCGTTAAATATTAGATTAAGGACTGAATTAGATCGATTGAGTATATTGATGCAAGGATCTGGTGGACCCTATTCCACCAAGTAATTGTAAGAACAAAACAGTGGGTCTCGATAGTGTAACTAAGAGGGAAGTCATTAATATTTATTTATTTATAAAGCAAGGGGTATTTCTTTATAAATATTATAATAAATAAATAAATATAATT